>NW_006383018.1:1141365-1152258 GCF_000327345.1 Myotis davidii | reverse complement strand
GGAGGGGTAAGGGGGGGGGGGAGGATAAGGACCCATTTGTAATACCTTAACTAATAATAAAAAAAAAAGGGAAAAAAAGAAATACACAGATGTATTTCTCATTTTAAACATTTTATATATTTCTTTCAAGGGTTTTTTTAAGCGTTTATGAAGTGTCTTAATAGGTAAAGTGAAAATTGCCAATTCCTTGAAAACTTTGAATGCAAAATTACTGACACTGAGATAGTGCAATTGTAGGAATTATTTAATTATTTTGTAACTATCTTGTTAGTAAGAGTTTTTGAAATTAAAAAATATTATGGGTAGTGACAATAGATATAACATATCCACCTTTTCCTTCCTGTTAAGACATGATGTGTTTAATGAAGTTTTGTTTATTAAACTTAGAGCTGAAAAATGTTTTGCGAAGCTGAGAATGTGTAATATTACTCACATATAGACATTAGATCTATTCCATACAAATGGTACAATGTATGTGCAAATAGTAAAATTTCAAAACCAGGAGAAGGTTTTGACAAATAAATAAATAAAGGAGCTAGTGTGGCTCAGTCTATAACCACTATTTCTTCATAAATATCAGTAGCAAACAGCATTGAAAATCTAAATGTAAGTATCCTTAAATGGACTTGAAAAATGAATGATGTCACATGTTATAAATAACAGTTCAAATTATAGTATGCCTTCTTCGTTAAGCAATTATAATTCCCAATGATGCTTAATTATTTTTAAGTATCAGGTACACATTTCTAAAATGAAAAGACTGACTTAAATAATCAAAATGGATACAGTCAAGCCTGGCCAGTATCTAAGTGGTTAGAGCACCAGCCCTCTCACTGAAGGGCCTCAGGTTTGATTTCCAGTCAAGGGCATGTACCTGGGTTGCAGGTTCATCCCTGGTCAGGGTGAGTGGGGAAGGTGATGTGTCTTTCACACACTAATGTTTTTCTCTCTCTCCCCCACCTTCCCTCCCTTCTACTCTCTAAAAAAATTTAATGGGAAAAATATCCTTGGGTGAGGATTAACAATTAAATTACAATTAAAATATATAATCCTGTTGTAGTATTTTTTAATCGAAATTATCTGTTAAATATCCTGGCATTTTTGTTCATTTGACTATTGTCCTATATACATCCGAGTTTTCCCCTAAAAAACAATCCCTTTTTTATAGTAATGTTTCAGAGACTGTAGTAATTTTCCTACATTTCTTTAAAATTATTTAATTTTTGAGGTCTTTCTTCTTTAGAAATGAATTATGCCAATTCTACTAATTTGCCATATTTTAAATCACTTATGGTTGTTCTTCACTTTACTTTCTATTTTTATGCCATCCATCTTAAAATATCGAAGGGGAAAATTAGCACATTTGCTACTCTCAGCCAATTTTAAGAATAGTTTTTAAAACAAACAAAAAAGAACAACTACCTTCTTTTGCTTGCCAGATTGTGACTGACAGCTATCAGCGTGATGTCCTCAGAGCCACCAACTCCCCGCCATCGCTGCCCACATTCCAGGTGTGGTTTGCTCAACCTGAATAGCAGAAACGTGTGTGTCTTTACCTGCAGAGTGGCTATAGTCACAAAATTATTCAGTTGTATTAACTTCTCTCTTTACTAAAGGGGATATTTTTCTTTTCATGCTCAAACATTAAACATTCTCAGAGAAAGTGAAAGGAAAGTAAAACACTTTAAAATAAGCCAACATTGAACGAGTTTTAGATACAGGTCGAATTCTATTCCAACAGACAACCTGAAAACCAAACATCATGTGCAATTTTATAAGGCTCACATATTTAAAGCAATAATTGATCTGATGAGTTTTCATTCCATGAAAGGGGAAAGGAATGGCAAAGGGCATGGATTTAATCCCATAACCAATTTGTCATTTCCACATATTTCAGGTGCATGACTGTGTTATTGACAGAGTGAGAACATCTCTCTTCCATTACCTTTATTCAACACATCCCAAATCGGTCCCCTTATCTCCACACCCATTATCCCTCCTCATTCTAAGGCAGCATTGCCTCTTACTTGGACCACTGCAATATCCTCCTAACTAACCTTCCTGCTCCCAATGTCATACACAATTTGCTCTCCATGTCTACTAGTAACATCCACAGTGATAGTTAAAACATAGGTCATATCCTATGTTAAACCACTTAATGGTTACATATTGAACTCAGGATAAAATCCAAATTATATGCTGTTAAAAAAAAATCCCTGTTTACTGCAGTCCCTGCCCACCTTCTTCTACTGCATTTCCCTCTCCCTGGGCTCCTCAGCTGTTCCCCACACACTCAGCTTCTCTCCCAGGAGAGCCTCTGCTCCAGCTGTTCCATCCCCTGGAAATGTTCTTATCTGAGACTCATCAGGGAACCACCTTCTTGGTCACATTTAAAGCCTGTCTGTTCAGAGAGGCCCTCTTGACCACCGAAGCAAGTATAGCTCTCTGGGATCTCTCTCCCCCAGAAAACTTTTTAAAAGTAAAATAATAGATTTGATTTTTTTTCAGAGAAGTTTTAGGTTTACAGAAAAATTGAGCAAAAAGTATAAAGAGTCCTCACCCTGCCCTCCCAACACACAGTTTTCCCTGTTATTCATGTCTTGCTTTCGTGTGATACATTTTTTATAATTGATGTCAATATTGATACAATATCAACTGAAGCCCACAGTTTCTATTAAAGTTTGCTCTTTGTCTTATATACTCTATGGATGTTGACAAATGGCATGTATCCAACACCGCAATCTCATACATATATTTTCACTGTTCAAAAACGCTCCCGTGCTCCATCTATTCCATCCTTCTATTCCCTGAATCCCTGGCAACCACTGATCTTATTACTTTCTCCCTGTTTTTGCCTTTTCCAGAATGTCACAGAGTTGGAATTATACAGAATAGAGCTTTTTCAGATTGCCTGCAAGGATCTGGAATTTACTCACATTGTGATAGGAGTTTACAATTGGAAAAACACATTTGGGAAACTGTTTGGCTGTATCTACTAAAGCTAAACTCTATTTATGCCATGACTCAGAAACTGTATTCCTAGGTAAACACCAAAGGGAAATGAGTACTTATACCCATCTCCTGCCACAAGCAAAGGGGCAGAAGATTAGTACATTGGTCATCATCTATATATATAAAAGCTCAGCGACCTTTACGGTAGAACTGCCAGAATGACCGGTCACTATGACATGCATTGACCACCAGGGGGCAGATGCTCAATGCAGGAGCTGACCCCTGGTGGTCAGTGCACTCCCACAGCAGGAGCGCCACTCAGCCAGAAGCTGGGTTCACCTCTGGTGAGCACAGCAGTGGTGGTGGGAGCCTCTCCTGCCTCCATCGCAGCGCTAAGAAGCAGCGAGCCAAGCAGTAAAGACCAAGCAGGCGGGCAGTTAGGAGCTAGGAGTCCCAGACAACCCCAGAGGGGTCCCGCATTGCAAAAGGGCACAGGCTGAGCTGAGGGAACACCTACCCTTCCTACCCCCCCACCGCACAAATTTCATGCATCGGGCCTCTCTAGTTTAATATAAGCATAGAAGGTGAACTTAAAGTCTCATACACTTTTCTAGTCCATGTGCAGAGCAATTGTCCAAACCCCTGTTATGTAGCACTGGTCCAAACCAATGCCTAGGTCAGTGATGGAGAACCTATGACACACGTGTCAGAGGTGACACACGAACTCATTTTTTGGTTGATTTTTCTTTGTTAAATGGCATTTAAATATATAAAATAAATATCAAAAATATAAATCTTTGTTTTATATGGCTGCAAGTATTAAAAAAATTTCTATATGTGACACGGCACCAGAGTTAAGTTAGGGTTTTTCAAAATGCTGACACGCCGAGCTCAAAAGGTTCGCCATCACTGGCCTAGGTAGTGGTCTGGGTTCTCTTTATTCACTTTCATCACCATTGAGAAGCAGACTAACATGGAGGTTACAAGTAGAGTAAGGTTAGCATCTTCCCAGGAAAGGGGCAGGACCTGATGCAATAGGCGATGAACTTGTATATTTCATGCCCTTCAGGAAAGTGTTCATCGTGCTCACCCCCAACCTGGAAAGCATGGGGTAGTAGGTGAGGGCTTTCTGCCTTCAAACCTCACTGTGGGCGCCACTGCATAGGCTACCCTAGCTGCGGCCAGACTGAACTGGCAGCCCAGAGACACAGACCTCACTGCTGACCTAGACCACCACAGAGCCGGGCATGGGAGCGGGTCTTCCTTTTCTAATTTCTTCAAATGTGCAGTCATGCACCGCTTACGGAGAGAGATACGTGCTGAGAATGCATCATTGTGCGAATGCCATAGAGCAGCGATGGCAAACCTTTTGAGCTCGACGTGTCAGCATTTTGAAAAACCCTAACTTAACTCTGGTGCCATGTCACATATAGAAAATTTTTGACATTTTCAACCATAGTAAAACAAAGGTTTATATTTTTGATATTTATTTTATATATTTAAATGCCATTCGACAAAGAAAAATCAACCAAAAAAAAATGAGTTCGCGTTAGCATGTGGTTGTATATGTGAGACTACAGATATATTGTGATTCTGTCTTTTTTTATTTAAAAAGTTATATAGCATGACTATCGATAACATTTAAAAAATAAGTTCACCTAGCAACATACGTTTTATGAAAGTCTTCAGAAACTACAAATTTTAATACAGATTTTTGTTTCCCACTTCATCTCATTTCTCTCATTCTAAATTGCCTTACTGATTTACTAATCACATTTTTTTCTCATATTGACCCTTTTTCCATTTTTGTTTTTTTTCTGGGAATGTTCCATTTTACCCTAATAGTTTACTGAACAGAGATTTAAAGCGTTGAAATAAGAAAGAGCTATATTTTTCAACTGCCTGATAGCTAACTCAGTTTGTCTCCCAATAGAGCTATTCGTCTTTCAAGTTTGGCTGTAACCAGCACGTGACTCTAACTCAACATCACCACAGGGAACTGGCCAGCCCATGGCCAGGCCATGACCACTAACAGGCTCAGAGGACTCTGAGCTGCCCCAGCTGCATGGGCCTACTTACCAATGCCTCACTTTTTAGGTCCTAACTGCCAGTGAAATGTTCTACTCAGGTTGGCTACTGTTTTCAACCTTTTTCTTATTTTACCGGCACGGGCATAGGAAGTCATAGTAAACAGGTGTAGACCTTTAGTATTTTCACACTAGCAAATCTAAAAGTAAATACAAACTTTGAAAGCCTGTTTGTGCTTATAGAATTCCAAGGAAGAGAAAAAGAGCATAGAGGAAGAGAACATGAGAGAGTTGTTGTTGTTGTTGTTTTTCAGCATCACTAAGATCCTTAAGATAGTGGTGTTTCCTTTTTCCCCTGAAGTGAACAACGGGTTGAGAGTGACTGAAGTGTCCTGTGGCCCTTGAAACAAAAAGTGTAGTATTTGAGTACTGCCTCCTCACAGAGCAAATAACAAAGTGGTGTGTGTGTGTGTGTGTGTGTGTGTGTGTGAGAGAGAGAGAGAGAGAGAGAGAGAGAGAGAGAGAGAGAGAGAGAGAGATTGATTTAATCAAAGCTAAGGAAACAATTTGGAATGAGGTTCTCTCAGACTTAGATTCAATAACTAATTTTACAAAAGGGCACAGTAAGTCACATAGTTAAATTTATACTGTGAGCTATAAGAATACAGAGCAAATGATAAGAAGTCAAACTAACCTCATGGATTATTTAAAAGTATTTTCCAGGATTTGCCTTCAATTAAAAATAAAAAGTTGCAGTTCGTTGCTTGGGATTCATTAAAGCTACATCACAGAGAAACTTCTGATACTGACTGATGTTGTGCTGAGTTATTCAGAGACACAGCTTTCCCACAACAATCCAGAGATACACAACCAACCAAACAAGACCCATTCATAAATCTGATTGTAGAGCACCAACCCCCACCCACACTCCTCCCTCTCCTCCCAAAGGAGTCCCCAAAGCACAGGGGGTAGAAAGAGACTTTGGATGACAGTATCATAAAGAAACAGGAGCCCTGCTATTTGCGTAGCATTGTGGTGTTCTCATTGCACTGTTTCTAAAGCCAGGGTGCCAGTTTGACCAAACTGTGGAGAGAGAGCCTTGTTGCCAGTGAAAGTCAATAACTGTAGCGACCATCATGTCCTTGAGGGCTCGGAATCCCAGCCAAGGCTGGAAGGATGGTAATGTACCTCCCTGTAGCTGAGGGCCTCTTCTGCTTTCCTGGAGCTCTGCCATGTCACATTCAAGGGCAGGAGCCATTTATTTTAACACAAACTGACTTTCCCAAACCTTCCCATTCTGATGTGCAGGTGCCACTGTTTTAAAATACACTTCATTGTGTATAGTCTTCAAATTCAAAATGAATCTTAGTATGCTTGAATAATTATAATATCTGTTCTCATCACTTTGGAGATGATACAAGATGTATTAAATACTTAAGATCAGTAGACAGAATTTTTTTTTAATTTCTCTCAATCCCACTCCATATTGGAAAAAAACAACAACAACACAACATCAAAATCTTACTATCTGCATAAATTAAGGGAAAGATGGAAAGAGGAAATACTATGGAGTGTCATCCACATGCCAGGTATTTACATACATTATGCCATTTCATCTCCACAATTGCTTTAATGGAGGTAAGGGAGCTGAAACTCAGAGAATGTAAAGACTACTATATCTAAGGTCACAGAGCTAAACGGTAGTGCTGGAATTCATGCATGTGTGACTCCAAGCCTAGAATTTTCCCACCATATTGTCTTTTCTTCTTTATCATGCAGCCTCTTTGTATAATCAAAACAGGGTCAGTCAGAGGGGCTCCTACTTTCATCAAGGCTAATGCCCTCTGGGGGGAACATAGCAAATGTGGATGTAATAAATTAGAGACATGGAACCAAATGTAATGTATTATTCTAGATGGTAGATGGTATGATAAGGTTTTAAAAGTCTATAAAGGATATTTGGGAATAATTAAAAAAACTTTGAATTGGTAATATTATTGTATTGAGCTAAAAGATCTTGGGTGATACCAAGGTTATGCAGGTGAAGATTTTTAGGAGATGCAAGCTGAATTATTTAGGGGTGAAATATCAAAACGTCTGTAATTTATTTTCACATGGTTCAGAAGAAAAATGTGTGCGTGTGAATAGAGAGGGAGAGAGAAAAAAAACAAATGGTGTAAAACGTTTATAATCGCTGAATCTAGGTAAAGTATATAATAAGGGTACTTAGTGTATTTTTTCTGTTGAGAGGGGGAAATATGTGGTTATGTAATATAGCTTGCAGTTGAAACAGCATTCGCATATTTTTTAAAGGAAAATTATTGTAGTAAAAAGCAAAGTAATGTGATCAGTAGGAAAAGCATGCAGGCCACAGCCTTGAGAATTTCTCTTTCTGAACTTTAAGAACAAGAAAGTAGATAAAAAGAATAGCTCATATATTTTTACAGAAGGTTGACATTTTTGGATTAGAGGTAACTGATAATCTTAACACTGGGGAGTCTTGCTGCAGTGTTTGGTTACAAACAGGACAGCTGTATAATTTGCAGAGCCCAGTGCAAAATGAAACAGTAGGAACTTGTTGTTCAAATATTATTAAGGATTTTAGGAAAGCGATATCAGAACATTAAACCAAGAGTACCTCTCTTCAGAGTCAACACCCTGTGTGACCAAACAGGCCACATGCCCTTGAAGCCTGCCCTTATTACAAGTAAAAACACTGAATATGTCCTGGTTTTCTTCCCATAATTATAAAAAATCCATAGTCACTCAACCAGAATAAAGACAGTATTGAGCCAACTCTACCTGTGCCAAGAACCACAGTTAAAACAAATGAGCTCTACAATGCATTCATTCCACATATAAGTCCCAGAATTAATATTATTTTTCAATAATGTTATGAGTTATATTTTCTATTCCAAACAAAAACTCCTATATTAATCGTTTCTATCACAACACAAGACTCTTATATCTTGTATTATTGAAGGTATATAAAAACAGTTGTGCCATCAGCCACATAAAAGACCTGCATGAGTTGTAAAATGGATCTGGACTTCTCCAAGGTGTCCAAGCTCTCAAAAAGAAGGAAATGGAGAATGTAGTCTGGCAATTTAATAATAATGTATCAGAAAACATGAGTTTTTACTGTGTCTATTTTCACATTTCCAACTATTTATATATGAATTGTTTTGTAATGTTTGTATTTGTGCTGTCAAATGGTGCTGAACTGGTTATTTGCCTTGTGACCTTTGTGAAGTTTCTAGAAAGAAGTAGAACTGTGAGCTTTTGTCCTAGAAAACTCATGCCTGGGGTAAGCAAATCAAGCTAATAAACACTGGCTACTAAGTTTATCTTATTAATATTTCACATAGTTGCTTTATGCCAAAAAATTGCAATGAATTGTTGTTGTTGTTGTTGTTGTTAAAATGCCTATTCTATAAAATGTTTTTTATTAGGATAATTTTTCATCTCCTCTACCTATAAGACTATTTCTTTAGTCATCATTAATCATGCTTCATGCAAATCAACTTCACAGGCAAATTGTGAAGTTGATATAATTAATATAACTTACAGACAAAGGTCTTTATTTTTTCATAAAATACTTTCATTATGAATTAGACTATATTGGTTATAAGGCATAATGTCTAATTAACTTCAGATATAAATATAGTTCTGTTCCTCAAAAAAAAAAAAGAAAAGAAAAGAAAAAAGCTCATTTCCTGACTTCTTGGAATAACAGACGTCTCATTATAACCCTTGAGCTTTGGAAGACATTGTGTTTAATCACCTTCGAGGTTTTTAGACTTCCATACTATAAGAGATGCAGAATGTAAGACCCATGCAGTTATCAGGGATGATGGGCTCATAGCTGGTGATATTTCAAGTAAGGCTAAATCGCTGCAACATACACATATATTTGAATTTACAAATATGAGAGAGAACCATTCATATAGTGCTTTTTATTTTAAGAAAAAATAATCACTTATTTCTTAGTTCTCATTTAAAAGAATACCTGTTTTTTCAAAAAAAAACAAAACAAGACAAAAACAAGCTCATGTATATTGAGAACGTATTGGTAGTTGCCAAAGGCAGGGGGTGGGAAAATAGGTGAAATGGGTGAAGGGGGTCAGACGGTACAAATGTCCAGTTATACAATGCTTAAGTCATGGGCATGGAATGTACAGCATGGTGGCTATAGCTCGTGATCCTGCATTGCATATTTGAAAGTAGCTAGGAAATGGGTCTTGAAAGTTATCATCACATGAAAAAAAAAGTGTAACTATATGGCAATGGATGTTAACTGGCCTTACTGTAGTGAAAATTTTGCAATATATAAATATTGAATCATTATGCTGTACACTTGAAACATATTAAGTTATGTTAATTATACCTCAATAAGAAAATATCTGTTTTTAAACAAAATAGTCCTTGAGTATTTTATGATTCCTCTATAATGAAATTAGTGACCAGTTGACTAATATTTTTAAAAGGTACGTCTACATAAGTTGTTCTGTGCAGTTGGTACAATACCCATTAAAATCATTCCCAATTGTTTCTTGCCATTTGATACAACTTTTTAAAATGTAAATAATAATAATAATAATAGAGATTATAAAACATACATTTAGTGAATAGCTGTGAGGCAGAGCTGCCAACTCAATCAGATATCAAGTCACATTTTAAAACATCAAGAATCAAAACAGTATGCTACTAGAACAAATATAATTATGAAGAGAAATAAAATATAGTGAAAATGTCTAAAAGCAACTTTATAACAAAAAAATTGTATTTGACATAGACCACATATGGAAGTAACAAGAAGGGTGCATTAATTAATAAATGACAATAATTAATTAGCAATTTATAGAAAAATTAATTTAGACCGACAGCTCACCCACCCCACATCAATCTAAGTTCCTGACGGATTGTAGAATTAAGTACAAACAAATCATAAAAAATTTAATTAAATACAGATCACTAGAAGGATAACCCATCCCTAATGTGAACAGTTTATTCAAATCAAGATCCAACAAATAAGAAGACAAAGATAATAAATAATTTATATTAAAATAAGTTAAGCCCATTTAGAAATTCATATAAACTTTAATTTTGATGCAGAAGAAATGCAATTAAATTACCCTTGAGGTAACATTGTATTTTCTTTATATTGAAAAAAATTAATGTTAATATCAAAACACAATGATAATGACTTTGGGGTCAAATTGGCTAACTTAGATGAAACTGTCTTTATATAGTCCTTACAAAAGGCAAATTACAATTCATATGAAGAATTGTAGATTTATTCTTACCATTTCTTTGAATTTCCACATTCCTGGGAAATTCATGTAAGGAAATAATTTAACTTTAGAAATCTATATGTAGAAACCATTATCACAGCAACATAGCAAATAATTAGAAGAATATACAGGTTTAATGATGAAACAATGCTAGAATGAATACTATTGCATAGCTGCAGCCTTAACCAGTTCCCTTAAGACTTTTAGGAAAATTGAAACCATGATTATAACAGTCATGTGAAAGAATAAGTATAGGAGCATCTCTAGAACATGTTGGCAGGACTTTTCTGGTAAATATTAAAAGTTAACTATAAACATTTCAGTATAATCTTGGTTAAAAAGCAGCAAGGATATCTTCACTGCTTAGACTTTGAAAAATGTAATTTAGCCTGGGCTGGTGTGGCTCAGTGGTTGTCCTTACCAGGAATCAAACCAGGGGGTCATGGTTTGATTCCTGGTAAGGACATATGCCTGAGTTGTGGGCTCAAGCCCCAGTAGGGGGCATGCAGGAGGCAGCCAATGATTCTCTCTCATCATTGATGTTTCTATCTCGGACTTCATCCCTATCCTTGATTCCCTCAGTCTTAGTAAAAATCTCTGCTTAAAAAAAAAAAAAAATG
>NW_006383018.1:1140727-1141259 GCF_000327345.1 Myotis davidii | reverse complement strand
AAGGTGCTTTCAGTTTTGCATTCCTTTACTATGGGAAACAGGACAGGGACAGAAAGCCATTCGGGGAAAGTGAGAAACAGAGAAGGAATCCAGAGTTAGCAGCTGCCTGGGAATAGTAATGAGTGGTGAGAGGGAAAAACACAAATCTGAACATTTGGAGGCGGCTGAGAACCTTTTCGATAGTGATGGAGTGCCTTTGGAGAGTAAAGGAAAAGTGACTGCAGAGATGGCTGAAGGTGAGAGGATTACAGATCCCACACAGAAATAGAGCTTTGGATTACAGGGGCAGAAGTCAATGTTAGCCAGAGTTCAATTCCAAGTTTCTTTTAAAACCAGCCACACAGGACTGACCTTTTTCTTTCTCTTCCTCCTGCATCTCTTCCATCCTATGATATGGATTTTTTTTTTTTTTTTGCTACGATGTAATAGTCAAGCTAACTTAGGCAGAGTCAACGCCCACGATGTGTTATCCCACCCCAGGGTTGTTACCATGAACAAACTATCACAACACGAAGATCATGAGGACTCGGGC
>NW_006383018.1:1140278-1140672 GCF_000327345.1 Myotis davidii | reverse complement strand
AGATGATAAAGGAAAAAGATAAACAGAAGGGAGCAGTAAAGTAACAGAAGCTGTGAAAATGCTCAGAGGGATGAAAAAGTAGGATGGGGGCCCTCGCTGGTCTGGCTCAGCAGATATACCATCGGCCTAGGGACTGAAGAGTCCCTGGTTTGATTCAGGTCAAGGGCACATTCCTGGTTGCGGGCTCAGTCCCCAGTAGGATGTGTGCAGGAGGCAACCAATCAATGATTCTTTCTCATCATTGATGTTTCTATCTCTCTCTCCCTCTCCCTTCCTCTCTGAAATCAATAAAAAAATATATTTTTTTAAAGTAGGATGGCATAGAAATATAAGGATGGTAAAAATCAAATCCACAAGTAGCTAAGTCAAATTTGTAAGAGTTTTGAGAGGGGTC
>NW_006383018.1:1069129-1140247 GCF_000327345.1 Myotis davidii | reverse complement strand
AGCAGGAAAAGTAAGGAGAGGTAGAACAGGAAGAAAGCTCTGAGTACAGGAGGCCATATCATCATAAAGCAGTTAATGTTAAACATGAGTATTTTTAGAGCCTCTATAAAATTATTTCAATGTTCTGGCTTTTAATGAGAAGTGTAGTCAATTTAAATTGTAATTTAAATGACACTTTCCAAAGATCATTAAAATTTTGGACTCAATTGGGATTTATCACACAGTAGAACTTAGGTGCTTTGGAAATTCATTAATTCTCTTATGACATTTGGCTTTTGCCACAGAACCAGTTGTTTGTTAAATGGCACCTTGACCTGGAAGAGCTCATTTATTTCTCAAAGTGAACACTCACTCTTTGGGGGCATCTTGCATAGTAGGAGGCTCCAGTTCAGGTCTGTGGAGAAAGGCTGATAATGAAACAGCACTTGATTGCTTCAATTTTGAATAAATTATTAGCTTTTTCTAGCTTCAACATTAATTTTGTTATTTATGTGAATTAATATAAACTCTGAAAAATAAATTAGTCCATGTCATTCCATTTGCAAAACTTGGCTTTGGAAAACTTACTGTCATCCATTTTAGTTTTATAGGAAAGAAGTTCTTTTCAAAAAGATGAGATGTGAAGGTGATGAATATGTAATAATGTTTTCATACACTTGCCAATTTAATGTGTTTGCATAAATATTTAATATATCAATCTTTTCAAGAAGAACATGTTCTGCATTTCAATGTGTCTTTTCTTTTTCATTAGATTGGCCTATTTTTAAAGTCTCCAGAGAAAATTTTATTATGTGGTGGCTATTTCCAAGACAGTGATCAAATCTCACTTTTTGAGTATAAAATAAATTACAATTTTTGTTAGACTCTATGAAAAGTCATTATATATGTATATGTGATTTTCAAAAGTAAAATCTGCTTTAGTTTTTTTGTATTCTAAAAATTATGGAGTCTGGCCGCATTGGCTCAGTGGTTGAGTGTCCACCTATGAACCAGGAGGTCATGGTTTGATTCCCAACTAGGGCACATGCCCAGGTTGTGGGCTTGATCCCTGAATATTTAGAAGGAAGCCATTGTGTTGAAATTATTTTAAATTTCAGTCCAAAGCAGGAAAGCTTTTGATAAATGCTGACATCAAAATTTTGTACAAGTTTGAGGTATGTGTGTAAAACACAAGAACTTTTAAAATGAAATTTAGTTTGACTTCACTTATCTTTTAAAAATATATATATATTATTGATTTCAGAGAAGAAGGGAGAGGGGGAGAGAGAGAGACAACAATGAGGAGAGAGAAGCATTGATTGCCTGCCCCAAACCCAGGCATGTGCCTTCACCTGGAATCCAACCATGACCTCCTGGATTATAGGTTGATGCTCAACCACTGAGCTACACTGCCTGAACTTAATTTATCTTTTTTTAAAATTGAATTTATTGGGGTGACATTGGTTAATTAAAGAATGTACATGTCAGGTGTACAACTCCATAATACATCATCTGTATATTTTATTGTATTCACCAATCCTAGTCAAGTCTCCTTCCATCACCATTTATCTCCCCTTTACCCTCTTCTACCTCCCCCATATCCCTTTCCCTCTGGTAATCATCATATTGTTGTCTGTGTCTATGAGGGTTTTTATTTGTTTGTTTTGTTTAATCCTTTAACTTTTTCACCAATCTCCCAACCTCCTCCACCCCACTAATAGCTGTCAGTCTTTTCTTTGTATCTATGAGTCTGTTTCTATTTTGTTTGTTAGTTTATTTTGTTCATTAGATTCCATATAAGTGAAATCATTTGGTACTTCTTTCTCTGACTGGCTTATTTTGCTTATCATCATACTCTCCAGATCTATCCATTTCCATTGTGTAAATGTATTACACCTTTTTTATCCACTCATCTACTGGGCACTTGGGCAAAATTGTATCTTTTTAAGGTTCTATTCAGGTAAACACAATTTCTCATTAAACTGATCTCTCTAAATCTCATTCACACTCAATTGTTTTTCCAATATGCCTTCTCAAGACATATAAATGCCTGATTACTCCATTGATAGGTCTTCTCAACAATACCTTGCAAGTATTATTTCATTTCTTTATACGCACTTTTTGAGGTCTGTGTGTGTATATAATTGTGGTTATTATTATTAAAGTATAGTTTACATGCAATATTATATTAGTTTCAGATGTAAAACATAATGATTCTACACTTATGTACCTTACAATGTGATCACCACACTCATTCTGTCACCATACAAAATTATTACAATATTATTGACTATATTCCCTGTGCTGTATATTACATACCATGAGTTATTTATTTTATAGCTAGTACACAATAAGAGGAAGACAAAAATTTTAAAAGAAAAAATGACTAGTTTTCTAATGTGCCATTTATAAAGTCAAATAATGAAATGAATCTCTATGGAGTAAGGTATTCAGAACTAGACAGGCCTAACTCCAGGTTTGAAAAAACTCTCTGAGCCAAACCGGTTTCGGCGGGCAACTCACTGCTTGCTATGACGTGCACTGACCACCAGGGGGCAGATGCTCCGACCAGTAGGTTAGCTTGCTGCTGGAGTCCAGCAGATCAGGACTGGGCGAGATGGGCTGCACATGCCCTGGATCCCTCCCATGGTCCCTCCCCGGCCCGTGCATCGGTGGGGTCCCTTGGTCTGGCCTGCGCTCTCTTGCAATCCTGGAACCCCTTGGGGGATGTCAGAGAGCTGGTTTCAGCCCCATCCCTGCAGGCCAGGCTGAGAGACCCCAACAGTGCATGAATCCATGCACTGGGCCTCGTTTGTTAATAAACACAGTTGTTCTATTTCTGGAACTAATGAACATTATATTACAGGGACAGATAAGACATATTCACCAAAATTATGTAGACAACCGGGTCATCATGCATCCTATATATATATTATAGAAAGAAGCAGAAAAAAATACCAACCCAGGCAATTTGTTAATTCAAATATATCTTAATTTCAAATTGTATTTCTTTTTATAAATTATCAACCAATTTAAATGTTCACCTCTGAAAAGTCTCTTCAATATATAACAGTGTATAATTTGGGTTCAGGTTGAAGCAATGTTCACAAAATCTGCCCTATAAACATATAAATAAATTTTAATACCCAGTATGGTCTGTTTAAATTGTACAGCTTGTTAAGTCAAATCAGTCTTGTTAAGACTGATTACTTCACCTCATTAGTTGAATATGTTTAGCTATTTCTGTCTTGTTATACTTAAAAACTCTCACAATCTCATCAATAAATTATTTACATTTCTGTCAATAAAAAATAGTTATCAGGATCTGTTCGTTGTTTAGTGCCAATAATTTCACTCTAGTTTGAGTATGATATTTCAAAAGACTTATTTCCTCCTCTCCAGGAAACCATATTTCTCTTCATTTAGTTAGGAATGAGGGTGGGGTGAACTTATCTGTGATTATCCACAATCCTATATAATAAAAGGCTAATATGCAAAGCGACCAAATGGCAGAACAACCAGTCACAATGATGCGCACTGACCACCAGGGGTCAGACGCTTAATGCAGGAGCTTCCCCTTGGTGGTCAGTGCCTTCCCACAGGGGGAGCACTGCTCAGTCAGAAGCTGGGCTCACAGCTGCTGAGCATAGCAGCAGTGGTGGGAGCCATTCCTGCCTCCATGGCAGTGCTAAGGATGTCCAATAGCCATCAGTCGGACATTCCCCAAGGGCTCCCAGTCTGAGAGAGGGCACAGGCTGCGCTGAGAGACACCCCCCCCCAAGTGCACGAATTTCTTACACTGAGCCTCCAGTATTTAACAATAAAATTAAAAATTTCTTATCTAACTTCATAGATACATTATTTAGTCTCTGGTCTGAGATGACAACCTTAGACAAATGTATGACAATCTTGAAACCATTTTGAACATTTGACTTTTATGGGAGAATTCTTCAGGCGTGTATTTTTTTAGATGTAAAATACTATATCTAAACAAGATATGTACACTCAGTCTTGCTACTTTTTACAGTGGTAGAGCCCTCACCCTGTCTTCTTCCTCTGTGGCCCTCCCCCTTCGCTTCTAGCCATCTCTCTCCACTGAACGTGGGGAATTTTCTCTCTTTTTACTTCTTTAAATTATTTTAAAGGAATAGGGGCCAAATTATTGTCGTGATTACTATGCCTAAAAAGATAATGTTGTACTCTAGAAAGAAAATGTTCTCTGTCTACATAATACCAAATATGACACTCTGCCTTCTCCCTTGTTAGAATGAGTGAACTGTAAATGCTTTTATGGAAACTCAGATGTTCCACTCATTCGTTGGATGCCATCCAGTATTGAGTACTCAAAGAAATAACTTCTCAGATAGTTTCCTTTCTCTCTCTCGGTTCATTGTATGCAATGTTGGCATGCCCTAAGGCTCTGTCCTTATACTCTTCTCATCTTGCTCTACATCAACTCTCTAAATGGTCCATACAAACTCATGACTTCATATACTCTCAATCTCCTGAAATTCCCCATTTGCAGCTCAAGGCCAGACTCTGAATTAATATATTCAAATCACTTACTTAACATCTCTAGCTACATAACTAAGAAACAGCTTTAATTTAACATATTTAAAACTGAGGTCTTGATCTCCCCTATATCTTTTCCTCTAAGGGTTCCACATCTCAGTAAATGGTAATTCCATTTCTTTCCAGTTGTTTAGATCAAAACATTGGAAGGATAATTAAGTTCTCTCTTGTCTTCATAACTAAGTACAACCAACAAACAATACTCTCAACTTTCACTTCAAAATATATCCATAATCTAATAGTTCTGACTAACCTAGTTCTAAGTACCTCCATGGCTACCACCCTGGTCCAAGCCACTCCCAACTATGTTCACTCTCCCTTTCCGCCTTTGACTCCAAGCATCTGTAGCCAGTCATCCTTTTAAAACAAATCAGATCATGCCATGCCTCTGTTTCCAAACTTCCATGGCTTTCCAACTTCCTCAGAGTGAAAGCTTAAGTTCTTGTCACAGTTTATAAAGCTCTATATGATGCAGTCCAACAAGACCTCTGATCTCACCTTTATCAGTCCCTCTTTTTCCACTTCTAGTCACTCTGGCATATTTTTATTTTCCAGAACACATTTGGCCCTCCTCATCCCAGGAGCCTGTGTTGCCTTTGCCCGTGAATCTCCTTTCCACATATATTTACACTGCATACTTCTTCACTTTCTTCAGTTTTCAGTTAACTTATTATAGAGGACTGACAAGTAAATAGAATATTAATAAAGGCTAGGACATGAATAATAGTAAATGCTTGATAAATCAATCATTAGATATTACATAGAAGTAGAATTGATATATGATTGCAGAAATATAGTTTCAATATAGAAGAGAGTAGATTTTAAAGAATAAGTATCTCTCACCACCCAGAATCTTGCTATGAAGTATGTTTCTCAGCAGTGAACCCATCCCAGGCATCAAACAGAAGGGTCAGTGTGATTGAAACATTGGTGTTGATGTTGACAAAGTGAATGATTCTAACAGGTTAACAACTTGTTTTGCAAATCAGATGGAATTTTGTTGTTGTTGTTAATCCTCATCCAAGGATATTTTTCCATTGATTTTTAGGGAGAGTGGCAGAGAGAAGGGAAAATAGAGAGAAACATCGATGTGAGATAAACACACCGATTGGTTGCCCCCAGGCCAGGGAGAAGCCTGCAAACAAGGTACATGCCCTTGACCGGCTTTGAACCCGGAACCCTTTAGTCCACAGGCTGATCGATGCTCTATCCACTGAGCCAAACCAGCTAGGGCTGCAAGTCAGTTGGATTTAAATGCTTTGCTTTAAACAGAATTGAAGAAACATCTCCTCCCCAAAATCAATAACTTATATCACTAAAAGTAATTGTTGTGACTTTTGGCATGTGTCTATAAAACCTTCAAAGGAATAGAGTATGAATGGTACTTCCATTCCCCTCCACATGATTATGTGAAAAAGATTCTCATGTCTTACATTTATAAAAGTAAAATAGAACACCAACAGACTTGATTGAATGTCATCTTATTCTAATAATTCTTAATAGTTATCTATAGATAAAATTTTAAATGTTTTATCTTTCTCATTTAGAAATGTATGACCAATAAATTATATTATCCATTTTTAATGATTATTCATCAACCTCTTAATATATTTATATTGTTCTGATCACAAAAAACTAATAAAAATTGTATTGGCAAATTAATTATGCAAATTACTCAGTACAGCTTTATGATTATGGGAAATTTTAAAAATTAATTTTGAATTATATACACATGTTTGTTGTAGAGAAGTATAATAGGATCATCAATAAAAGATATCAAGCATAAAAATATTACATTAAAATAAAATTTTGTGAAGGTTGTAGAATGAAACTCAGAGATCTAGGAGAGAAAGGTATTATGTAAAATTCCTAAATATAAAAATATCGTTGTATGTTTTAAAAAATAAATAATAGGGAGGCTCAAATCACTGTGGTATTTAGGTTTAATTGCACACTTTTAAGAGAGTTATGTAGAGATTAAACTTTAAATCAAATAGTCACAATATGTCAAATTGCACTGTTATGACTATTTGATTAAAAATTTTGAGCTACCAACTTAAATCTGCATAAGGAGCATATTTTTCTCACTTTATTCAAAGGGTGTATGAGCAAAGAAGTTTGAAGCCATACAAAGCAAAGGGTTTTGAATCTGGTGTTCCTGGATCTAATAATTTGTGTACTACTTGCTAACCAAGAGCCTACTTCATCCGCTGTAAAATGGAATCCCTTTCAATGCTGCTGGGAACAAATAAAATAATATTTTAATAGACTAACCCAATACTGTGCAGGTATTCTCTGCTTTTTGAAAGTTCACATTACACCACTTTGCTTTTAAGAAAAACTACATTAGTACCTGTTTTCACTAAGAGAAAGAAATTTGAAGAGGATTTCGCCTTTACAAAAAAAAGGCAAAAGCAAAAATAGCATTCATTCAGCATTTGTTTTGCAGCAAGCTGTTGCAGAGGCAGTGCCAAGCTCCTTCCTGGGAACTACACTTAGCATCTCTGTATCAAGCCACCATAGCTTTGAACCGTGTCTATGAGCATCTGTGCTTTTTCCCAATTAACTTTGTGCATCCATTAAGCAAGATGTGTCTAAAGATATCAGAAAGGCCTGCGAGAGTTTGTAAGGGTGCTACCATTTAGAGTATAACTAGAGGAATTAAAGCATTTTGATTGTGGTTAACTAAATAAAGACACACAAATTAATAGTAACTGCTTCTTCACTTCAGGCCATTTTGGATTATGAAAGACTTACAGGAATACTCTACTTCCAGACAGTAGGGGAAACCTGTCATTGGTGCCTTCCTCGTATGTAGCATAGTGCTTAACCTCTGGTACTGTTCAGTCAGTGTGATCATTTGATTTCAAATACTCGCCTTTAGCCATAACAATATCCATAGAGAGAGAGCTTCTTGTGGTGACAAGGAGAGCTCTGGTTTCTGACTGTCATCTGAAGATACGGATGTCATTAAAACAGGCTGCTTTACTTTTTTTATGTCCCACCTAGATAAATTCAATGATTTTAAAAAGAATCTCTAAACTTTACATTATCCATGTATTATAAAACATGATTGCATTAAAAATCCATATATTACAACAAAAAAGACATGGAAATGTTTTCTTCAGGAAATACCAAGTTTACCTTATAAAAATGAAAACACTTATTTCTGGAACTAGCATATTATATTATAGCTACTAGAGATTTCACTCCAGAATATATATTTCTGAGCCTAATGGAAAGTCAAAATGAACAACATATCTTTGTATTGACAAACTATAGGGTTGGAGTTTGCATTACAAATACCATGTGTCATGAATCTTTTAGTAGATACAAGTAAAACAAGAGATTGCAAATTCATTAGGAACATAGATAATATTTTAGGTAGGGGTTTCAGTAGCTATTTCAAACACAGGAATGGCAGTTAGAGTCAAACCATGCTTCTCTAAACTTTATTTAGAAATTGGTAATCCTCAGGAATGAATTAATAGGAGTCAAATCTGTGGCCAAAACTACTAGGTTATATATGTAAACAATGGAAGACCTATCCAGTAGTGATTTTGGTCATAACAATAAATACAATTTATGAGCTTCTATAAATTAGGGTCCTTTATAAATTATATATTCTGAAACATAATCTCTAAAAAATGGTTCATAGATTAAAGATTTATGATTATCATGACAGCTCAGTGTCCCAGGTTTTGATTCTCTTAGGGAGAAACCTTAAATATTTCTGGTTAGATGGACACTTAACAAATAGGGGGGAAAAATTCACTAAGTATAATTGTGACTTAAACATACAAAAATAAGACTGCTCCTACACCTACTCTCATATAGATGTAACTTAAATTTTTTTTCACATTCTTTCAAAGTTTTTTTTTGTTTGTTTTAATGTACATCAGTGAAATTGGGCGAGATCTGTGAAATATTTGGAAATAGATATATATTTATTTGATAAATCTAATTATATTTTAATCTTAGTAAAAAGATTTTAAAGATGCATATGTCTAATTTTTTTAATCATCTTTATTCACATCTATTATCCTTTATTTTAGAATTTTATAAGAAATAATTGCTTATGAAAAACTGTAAACTTCTTTGAAAGCAGTCATTTAAAACTAAGCAATGGCATTAGTGAGAATCAAGTGAACCATTTAGTATTAGCATATTTTTATGCCCAAAGACTTTACAACATTCATTTATATGAAAAGAAATAAAGTATGTGCTAGAATACATACATATGTGTGTGTGTGTGTGTGTGTGTGTGTGTGTGTGTATGGATGTAGCCTTGATTTTATGCACATTGTGTATTCTAATTATAACAATCTAATTTATAAACAATACATGCTGTTGGTCTGACAGTAAAATTATGATAAAACATAGTACAAATTTTAATTACATACAGTTCTAATACAGTGAGCGCTGCAACATTTCTGTCATCTTTGAAATGGTAACAGAATAAAAAAAGTTTTTGAAATATGAGCATGAAGGTAATGAGATCAATAAATGTCAGCTAGAAAAAGTAATCACAACTCGTGAGACTCACTGACCTTTCCACAAATTCCAGAAATAATAGAGTGGCTTGGGGTGAAGAATTCTTTAACAATGAGAAACTGATATAATTATAAGAAGAAATGGAAGCAGAGATTGCCCTATAACACCAAAAACATTGCCTATAAAGGTAATTTTGACACAATAATTTATTCCCTTGATTCTTCTTCTAAGGTCACCACCAACACAGATCACAAATCTTTAGTCTTTACAGAGACAAAATTCCCATTGAGTCATTCTGAATACTGAAAAACCTGCTTCATAAACTTTGTAATGCTCAGCATCCTAATAGAGGTTAATCATATACTTGGTTGATTTAAAATCCCAAGTGAAAAACATTCTATTTTGGCATTTGTAAAATCACTCTATCAGTGTCTGAATATAATTGGGAAAAATTCAATTCTGGAAAGTGTTTTGAAGGAGTCTTTGGAAAGATTTAATCATAACATTTTTAGCATTTGACTATAAAATGAAGCAATATTATAAAACTTTAAATTAGGATATTAAAATATTTTAAAAGTCAACAGTTTCTGAAAATATTGCAAAATAAGGCTTCCAGAATGGCTGAGTTCTACAGGACCAGAAGGGACCAGCATGGAGTAAGTTTTCAGTTATTAGGCTTTTTTCCTGAGGGCAAACTAAAGTTGGCAGCATCAAAGTGGCTAAAATTTCAATATAAAATCCATAGCCTTTCTATATGAGGAGATCAGAGAAAACAGGGAAATTACAGATATTCAAAAGTGAAGGTGAAATCAAGGAAATAAGAAAGCTGTCAACCCAAAGGCAGAGTTTGCAATTCGACACCAACCAAATTAATGATCTACTGAAACAAATCACCAACATACTTCTGAGAAATATAACAAAATCCAGAGAGTCTAAAACATAAAACCCCTGATTTTTAGGACACAATTAAAAATCACTTGACTCCTGAAGAGTCAGGAACGTGTAATCAAGATCTAAGAAAAATAAAATTCAACCGAATCTTATTCCAATAAAAAACAGATATTGAAATTGTCAGGATTTTGTGATAATTGTTATAACTATGACAAATAAGAAAATGATCACAGTAAGGGAAAAAATAAAATCTTAGAGAAGAAATAAAAAAGCTATAAAAGAGAACCAATAGGGAGATAACTCTGAAAAGATAATAAAGCATGAAGAAGCAGGAATTAATTGGTTTCCTTAACCAGACAATTATACTGGCACATGTAACTATTTTGGAACTCCAGTCTACTGAAGCCTTGCAACTATCTAAGGAGGGTTTTAATATTAAATTTCAGTCCTTAGCAGGGTAATAGCTACCCATCTCTTATCCATAGCCCCCTAGCAGGTAGCTATGTACAAAGGAAGCCACCATAGAGCTTGTGAGGACCAGGGTGAGCATATATGTTGTTCTTAATAAAATTACAAACAGATTTCTCATCAGAAACTTTGGAGGTCAGAAGGCAATAGGCAGATATATTCAAACTGCTAAAAGAAAAAAGAAACTGTCAGCCAAGAATCCTATGTCCAGGAAAACTGTCTTTTAAGAGTGAAGGTGAAATTAAGATATTCCCTAATAAAAGCTGAGGGAGTCCATTGCCACTAGACCTACCCTGCAAGAAATGTTCAAGGGAGTCCTACCAGATGAAATGAAAGAACTTTAGACAGTAACTTGAAGCATATAAAAAACAAAAATCTCAATAAAGATAAATAAATAAGCAATTATAAAAGCTAGTATTAATTAACAACGGGTTGTAACTCCACTTTTTGTTTTCTACATGATTTAAGAGACTACTATATATTTTAAAATTATTAGCATAAAAGCTAGTATTATTGTAATTTTGTCACTTCATTGTTGTTTTCTACATAAGTTAAAAGACTAATGAATATAAAAGAAATACTAGTTTATGTGTTGGGGCATTCAATATATAAAAATATAATTGGTGTCCTAACAACTGAAGGAGGTGGAGATGGAGCTATAAAGGAGCATAGTTTTTGTTTGTTACTGAAGTTAGAAAGCAGGTATAATCAATTTAGAATGTTATAACTTTAGTATATAAAATTTAATCTCCATGGTAACCACAAGGAAAATAGTTACAGAATATACACAAAAGAAAATGAGAAAGAAATTTAAATTTCTCTACAAGAGAAATCAACTAAATACAAAAGAAGAACAGTCATGCAGAAAATAAGGGACATAAAAGGTATAATTTTCTATTTCTACAAATAGAAAAATGACAGAAGTTAGTCCCTCATTAACTGTAATTACTTTAAATGAAATGGGTTACACTTTCCAGTCAAAATATGGAGCTTGGCAGATTATACAAAAACACAGGATCCAACCACAGGCTGTCTACAAGACTTGCTTTATACCTAAAAACACAAATAGATTCAAAATGCAGATTTAATATGAAAATAGAAACCAAAAGTGAGGAGGACTAGCTACACTTTAAATTTTAAAAGTTTACAAGAGATAAAAAAGGTTATTATATATTCATAAAACATTGAATACAGCAAGAATATAAAACAATTATAAACATTCACACACCTAAGAACAGACTAACAAAATATGTGAAGCAAATACTTATAGAATTGAAGGAATAAATACACGGTTCTACAATAATAGTTGGATAATTCAGTACTCTACTATTAAAAAAAAATGGATATAACAATCAGAGAGAAAGTAAAAAGGGAAATAGAAGACAAAAACCACAATGAATTATTTAGATCTAACAGACATATTCAAAACACTATACACAACAGTAAATACAAATTCTCAAGTGCACATGGGATATTTTCTAGGATAGATTATTTCTTAGGTCACACATTATATCCCATTAGATTTTAAAAAGATAGATATCACAGAAAATATCTTCTCTGATTACAATAGGATGAAATTAGAAATCAGTAACAGAATAAAATTTGTGAAAATTAAACAATGCACTTTTTTAATAAATATTTTATTAATTTTAGAGAGGAATGGAGAGGGAGAGAGAGAAACATCAATGTGAGAGAGAAACATCAATCAGTTGCCTCCTGCATGCACCCCAGCAGGGGACCAAATCCACAAACCGTGTATGTACCCTGACTTAGAATCAAACTGGTAACCTTCTGGTGCATGGGACAATGCTCAACCAACTGAGCCACAGCAGCCAGGGCTAAACAACACACCCAATGTATAAATGAAGAAATCACAAGAGAAGTTATAAAACACTTAGAGAAAGTAACAATGAAAATATAACATACCAAAACTTTTGGAATATGTTGAAAGTGGTGGTAAGATGAAATGTAAATATATAAATGCACATTAACAAAAACAGAAAAGATCTCAAATCAGTAACCTAACATCATAATTTTAAAAACTCAAAAAAATAAATAAATAAACTAAACCCAAGCTTAACAGAAAGAATAAAATAATGGTTTTAGCACAGATACACAGAATAGAGAATAGAAAAATGAAACCAAAAGCTGGGTTGTTGTTTTTTTTAAAAGATTAATATAATTGGCAAACCTTTAGGGAGATAGAGTAACAAAAATAGAGAGAATGCTCATATTTCTAAAATAATAAAGTGGGGACATTTTGATTAATTCTACTGAAATAAAATGGATTATAAGAAAGTACTATGAACAGCTATATGCCTACAAATTAAATAAACTTGATGAAACAAATACCTAGAAACAGAAAACGTACCAAGAATAAATCACAAGGAAACAGAAAATCTGAATAGACCTATAACTATTAATGAGTTGAATCAGTAATCAAAAACCTGACAAAGAAAAAAAACCTGGGTTAGACGGCTTCACTGGTGAATTATACCAATTTTTTAAAAAAATTAATAGCAACTTTCTCAAACTTTTTCCAAAAATTGAAGAGAAAAGAACATTTTCAAATTCATCCTATGAAGGCACCTATTACCCTAATACCAAAACAATACAAAGCCACTACATAAAAACTATAGACTAATATTCCTTATGAACACATATATAAAAATCCTCAACAAATATTAGCAATCCAAATCCAGCAACATAATAAAAAATTGGACGCCAAAATCAGTTGAGTTTATTTCTGTAATGCAAGGATGGTTCAACACAAACAAATCTAACATCAGAACAGAATAAAGGGAAGAAAAGTACATGAGAATCTCAATTGATACAAAAAAGCATTTGACAAAATTCAATACCCTGTCATGATTAAAAACAACAACAACAAAACACTCAACAAACTAGGAGTAGAATAAAAATATCTCAACATATTAAAAGCCATATATGAAAAAGCCACTGCAGATATCATACTAAATAGTGGAAAGACTGAAAAGCTTTTCTCTAAGATCAGTACTAACTCAAGAATGTCCACTTCTACTAGTTCTATTCAATATAACACTAGAAGTACTAACCACAATAATTAGGACTGAAAGAGAAATAAAAGCTATCTGCATGGATAAAGAAAAACTAAAAGTATTTCTATTCACACATGATATAGGTAGAAAACCTTAGAGATTCAAAAAAAGTTATAACTAATAAATAAATTCAGTAAAGTAACAGGAGACAAAGTCAACACACAAAAATCTGGTGCATTTTTATACACCAACAATAAACAAACTGAAAAGGATTAATTTACAATAACATATCAAAAGGAATTAAATACTTGGGAATTATTTTAACCACGGGAGTACAATAGTTATACAATGAAAATTATAAAACACTGGTTAAAGAAATTTAAAAAGTACACATAACTGAAAACACATTCCATATAGTGGTTTGGAAAATAATATTAAGATGTCAACACTACCCAAACCAATCTACAGATTCAATACAATTCCTATCAAAATTATAAGACATCTTTTGCAAAAATAGGCAAACCCATCTTAAAATTCATATGAAATCTCAAAGGACCCTCAATAACTAAAACAATATGGAAAGAGACCAAAGCACAAATCAAAAGCAAAAAAAGTAAACAATCTGATAAAAAAAGGGGGGGCAGATCTGAATAGACATTGCAAGGTACTGAACATATTACATGTGCTCTAAAGTGAAAAATAATATTGGCTTCAGTAATAACTCAGACTCTACCAATGACTTTGTAGGAAATCAAATCCATGACTTTTTTTGTGAATCTGAATTACTTCTTCAATGGGACTATTATAATTCTACCACAAATAATTACATCATTACTAATAATTATTTTTCCTGGTAGCTACAAAAAATACATGCCTAAGTGAAGTAAGTCATAAGCAAAAAAAATTAAAATGCAGTCTGTTCTTCATTCTCATATTGTCTATGTCCCATATATCAGCAAAAAAAAAAAGATGCTTTGAAAATAGTCAAAGGATTTCTATACATAATATACATAGGTCATTTTAATTTTGGGTATTATATTTAAATCCAAAATTATAAAAAATTTCCTTAAATATACTAATGTTATGCAAAAGGACCATAGTGTGATGCCACTAACCTGCTGAGTGATGAATTTTAAAAGATTATCCTAAATGTGATCAATGACAAGACTATATTTCTGCTTGAGCTTAAAAGCCACAAAAATAAAAATTAAAAAAATCACCTGATCTCATTAAGATGGCTGCTAGAAAATTCATAAGAAGTGGCACTAATAGACCACATCTGCAAGCAGTAACCATAGATTGGGTGACTGACTGTAAATATAAGGCAGCCTAAAGGGCAGAATCAATACCATGTTAGTAAAGACTCCATAGGTATGAGTAACATTCACTGAGCAAGGGCTAGATTCTAGGTCACTCACTGAGCACTTAGATAGGCTTTTGCAGGAAGTACCATCAACAGAGGCATTCTATGTGGAAAGCACAGTATACGCATAGATAAAATACTATGGAGTTTTATAATTGCATTGGCAGCATGGAGAAACGAAGAGAAGGGAGGTTAAAGACTTGTAAATTTTACGCAGCAAGTAACAAGTTGAAACTGTAACCCACAGGAAAAAAAGGTACAGTTTTCAAATATCTGAAATATATCTGATGTGGTTTATAGAAGTTGCTTCATGCTGAGCTGCCATTTTGTTCTTATTGTGAGACAATGAAAAAACACCACCAAATACATTATAGTCTTTGGATTTTCTTAAGAACGTAACCGCCGAAAATGTGTATTTCAGCAGTAAATAAACATGGCACTTTTCTCCCATGTTACTGCTGCTTTTGTTTTGAAAAAGCCATACATTTTTTCCACAGGTGAGCCCTTAAATGAAGGAAAATACACACATTTTCCTTTGACACTTTACCTCAAGTGGCACCTGGTGTATAATTATTCATAAATACACTGTTTTAGCCCATTCTCCAGTAATGCTCTCTTAAAAATTTCCTGAAAAAAAAATCTATACAGCGTTTTATTTTTCAAAAATGAAAGTTCTTTTTTTTTCAGAGTCAACCATTAGCTTTTCTCCTATAATAAAAATAGTCAAATCACTTAGATTTAGAACTGAATTATATACTCTGACACTCTAAATCCACTTTCTTATGTTGCTTTAATGCACTACATTTTAAAAATAACTAAAATAGTCAAAAGAAATCTAGTTAGAAAATAGAAAAAAAAACTTTCAGCACTGTATTTAATGATTAAATTATTTAAGCATAAAAATTAGTCTTTATCTCCTGTACCTTCTATCTACCAACCACATAGATTTATGTAGTTTTTACTCCTTAAATTAGTACCTTAATAAAAATTGTGCACATTATTTATCCCCTCTGATGTGGCAAATAACAATATTTACATATATGCAAGATAAAAACCTATTGACTATTTTTTTCCTCTGAAATCTCTTCTTTCTACTCTTACATTTGAATAATAATATAGAACTAAAAATTGGAAATAAATTTCACTACACATTTTCAAGACTGTCTTCTAGTTTCTAGCACTAGAAATGATAAGAATCGCAATATCATTTTAACTCTTAATGTCTTGAGGGAAACATATTCTTTCTCTCTGGAAACTTGTATAATCTCCTCATGACTGAAGTGCTCTCATTTTGCACCAATAGAACAAGAGCATATGTGATACCAACAGTCTCTTTTGCCCATGACTTACCTGTTTTGGCCTTCTCAAATTGATTGTGTACTTACAGGCAGAAACTAAAGAAGATGACTCATGTCTTAAACATCTCATAAACAAACAAAAAAATCTCATGAAGTAAAATGTAGTGATCTTAGAAGCAACACACCCCGGCTAGGGCTCTAATTAGTGTTTGCCCCAGTTCTCCTCACCATAGGAACCATGGCCTGTTCTTCAATGGTTAACCTCCCTCTAGTTTGTTATTTAGGGAGCAGGGACTTCATTCTCATTGGTTTATTAATCTTAAAACCCAATCAGAGGTCTATTTATTTATGCCATTCTTTCCTAAATTCTATCTCTAAATTTACAGATTTTCTACATGGTTTTAGAAGATACATAAGTCGATCAACATTCAGGTAATGAATTAGAAGATAAACTTGGCATGTCTTTGAGAGTCAAAATGTTTTATTTGTTGTATTCACATTCATTAAAAATATTGAGGCTAAAGGTTTTAAATATCCTTCAGAACTCTTAATCCAGTATAGTTTCTATTATTTATCATAGTTTTAAGATATTAAACCATATTATCATCTGCCTATATTATCATGATGACCTTTGGGGGCAAAATATAAACCCTGCCCTCTTCAAAGTTTTGTCAGAAATTTTCTCTATACTGGATGTTTCTTACACTTCACTGATATCTTTATGTTCATGAGATAACAGTAAAGGAACTCACTTTTGTTAATTTTTCAAATCACCTAAAGAGGAGCCTTTTGTTTTAGTTGAACAAATACTACATAGCAGGCACTATCCAAGTCATCTTCACTTGTACATCTCCATAATATTTATCACTTGAATAAAGCATAGTAAATATTCTTATGCACATTGTGACAGATGTTGAAAACTGAAGCTCAGAGAGATTAAATAACTTAAGCCACTTTCCAAAGTTATAAGTGGCATCATCAAAATTTACACACAAACCCTGGCCTGTGTGGTCCAGTGGTGAGAGCATCAGCCTGTGCAGGAAAGGCTCATGGGTTCAAGTCCCAGTCAAGGGCATGTACCTGGGTTGCAGGTTCGTTCCCCTAGCTCAGTCTGGACATGTTACAATCTCTAAAATAATCAGGTCTTATAGTCACACAGTCCCACTTTTATCCCCCTCACAGTTGTGCCGAACAATGCTGCTGTCTCACTGTTGCATCTTTAGAAATGCAGTTACATATTTTCAAAATAGCCCATAATCTAGCATTTTAAAAGTGAAACTGCAATAAGAGTAGAACAGAATTAGAGCACAGAACCACATGTAGAAACCAAGAGCATAGCCAAAGGACTTGAATAGACACTTTTCCACAGAGAACATACAGATGGCCAATAGGCATACAGAAAGATGCTCAATGTCGCTAATCATGAGAGAAACATAAATTAAAAATATAATGTCAGAATGTCTACCATCACCCTAATGCAGTGTTGGTGGGAATGCAGACTGATGCAACCACTGTGGGAAACATTATGGAGTTACCTCAATAAATTAAAAATGGAACTGTCCATTTTTAGTTTCATTAAAAATGGAACTGTCTTACAATTCAGTGATTTCACTTACAGGAATATATCTTAAGAGACCCAAAACACTGAATCAAAAGAATATATGTACCCCTATGTTTATTGCAGCATGATTTATAATAGCCAAGATTCAGAAGTAGCCAAATTGCCCATCACTAGATGAGGAGATAAAAATGCCGTGGTACATAAATGCAAAGGAATATTACTGGGCTGTAAAAAAGATATCTTACCTTTTGCGACATCATGGATAGTCCTGGGGAGTATTACTCTAACTGAAATAAGCCAGTCAGAGAAAGACAAATACCATATGATCTAACTTACATGTGGAATTTAATGAACAAAATAAACTGACAAACAAATAGAAACAGACTCATAGATACAGAGAACTGACTAAAAGTTGTTAGAGGGGGGTGCTGGATAAAAAAGGTGAAGGGATTAAGCAAAAAAAAAAAAAAAAGAAAAAGAAAAACCTCACAGACTCAGACATCGGTATGGTGATTACCAGAGGAAAGAGGGCCTGGGAGGTAGAAGAGGGCAAATGGGCAATTAATGGTGATTGAAGGAGACTTGACTTTGGGTAGTGAACACACAATACAATATACACATGATATGTTATAGAAATGTACACTTGAAACCTATGGAATTTTTTAACCAATGTCACACCAATAAATTCAATTACATTTTTTAAATAAATAAATAAAACTGGTGAACCAGGTAATTCAGATAAGACTCTAGCTAAAATTCAGACTGAGAACGAGCATTTGTATCCACATCCTATATAATAAAGAGGTAATATGCAAATTAACCTGCATGCCCTCACAAGATGGCTGCCTAAAACCAGGCCGGCAGGAGGGTTACTGAGGGACGACCAAATGACTGAACAGCAGGCTGCATCAGGGCAGTTAGTGGTGACCAGGCTGGCAGGGGGAGCAGTTGGGGCGATCAGGTCAGCATGCAGAGGCAGTGAAGGGTGATGAGGCTGGAATGGTGGGGGCAGTTAGGGGCAACCAGGCAGGCAGGCAGGTGAGCAATTAGGAGCTGGCAGTCCAGGATTGTGAGAGGAATGTTTGACTGCCGGTTTAGGCCCAATCCCAGGGGTCGGGCCTAAACCGGCAGTCAGACATCCCCCAAGGGGTCCTGGATTGGAGAGGGTGCAGGCTGAGCTGAGGGGATTCCTGCCCCCTCCCCGCCGGCCCCCCGCTCCCTGTGTACGAATTTCATGCATTGGGCCTCTAGTATTCTAATAAAATACAAATATTGAACCAATAATCAGGAAAATGGGTATGAGATGTTATCAGTAGGTCAATATTTCAACAAATTTCTGGAAGATCGAAGTTCATGGATCATTTCTCACGATATAAACAGGAGAGAGAGAATAAACTATGCATAACCAAAGAGTTGTAATGGAGCAGATATAATGGAGGGTAGAGTAAAATATAGGTCTGAAAACAGTGAAATTAACTGAAGATTTGTGCACAAAAGAACTGAAGCAGATATCATATCCCCTTGCTCTTCTCCCCTACTTCAACTCAGAACACAAGTACCTGCTATCTACCCTAGCCTATCCCGACCCTAAATGGACTCTCTCAAGAAATTATCAAGAAAGCTAGTGTAAATGTGTGGGGTGCAGGAGGTCCATGGGGGGCACGGGGGCATCTATAATACTTTTAACAAAGAGAAAAAATTTTAAATCTAAAAGACAGGAAGGAAAAGGGGAAAAAAGGCAACTTTCCTGAATAATGTTCTCCCCATCTGTTTTAGAGGACTTATCGCCTGATTCCCAGGTCACCATCCATTCTGCCTGTCTGTCTGTACAGGAAATAGAAACCACTCTGAGTTGGTTTTTGTTGTTTGTTTTTCTTAAGCCACCACAGGAGTAAATGAAGGGAATTAGGTGATTATAAAATCAATTGGAAGTGATGGAACAGCGGGATCTATAGTCAGCTTTTAGACATGACTCTCAGAACAGTATGGAACTAATCCCCAAGAACAGTTGCTACCTCTGCAAAAAGCAGAACCATGAAAAGTACTGAGCTCATGAACAGAGAGATTTTTTAAAAAGGGGGCCAGGAAAGAGCTGCTGCCTACATCCTGACAAGCTCCAGAGAGGCTGAAACATCCCTGCTGAGGTGCATCTCCGGCACCCTTTGTTGCCCGGAGGCACATGTCAGCAGAAAGGACTTTTTTATAATGTGCAGAACCCGCTTCCCTCCTAGAATCTTGGCTGCTGGAGAGTCTAGGGTATATATAGTTTCCAGCTCTCCAGTCAATGCAAAATAGCAGGCTCACTAGAATAAGGGAGATCCTGATGCTGAAAACAACTAGAACATATCCACAAACTCGCCCTTAAGCAACAGCCTCACGTAAGGCACTCCATGCCTTATCACACAGAGAGCTCCCAGTCAGAATCCCAATCAGGGCAGAGACCTGAAAGGAAAATATACCTATTTAGACAATAGAAAAGTAACTTCCACACTGCCTACTCACCCCTTCATCTAATCATCATCAAGGGCAACCAATGATCATCAGCCATAGGAGGGGAATAAGCATTGTGAAAAGTATCGTGATAAAATAAGAAAACAGGAGATTTAACATCATTCAGGAAGCAAAAGTGAAACCTCTAACATGATCGGAGAGATTAAAAAAGCTAGGAATCTTGAGAAAAGTGTCAACTGGAGAACGTGGGAGCACTTTTTAGAGATTTATATTAAAATTTCTAAATTTAAACAGCATAAAATGTTTTCAAGTGTAGAGAAAAAGATGGGCAGAATATATGAATGGCAAGAGGCAAATAAAAGACAAGTTCCAGAGATAACAGCCTCCAGACAGCAGGGGCTCCAGAATAAGAAAACGCACTCAAATACAGACAACCCAGAGACCAGCCTGCACAGACTAAAACAGGATGATAGAATGCCTCCAGGAGAAGAAAATTTTGGGAAAAGGGGAACTCCATACACTAGCTGGTGTAATGTAAAACTCAAAAAGCTAGAAACATGTCTCCTAAGGGCAACCCAGTATGGTGACATTGTTCCTATAGAAAAGAAATCTATTCCTGGCCCATTATATGAAAATGAACATAACATTATAAATGCTACTCACTGGTTCTTCACTTTTAGAGTCAACATGAAATCATCCAATGTTTACATGACAGCTCAAATGTATAAGGTATTACATAGACCAAATAAAACAAGTACAGGATGAGTGCAGGCCACAGGCCTCAGATGGCAAGCTTTGCAGAAGCCATCTGCTGATAGAACCTCCAGGAGGGTAGTCTAAAGGCAAAGATTTTCAAAGTTTTATTTATATTAGCAGTTTGTAGCCATTATTATGTTTGTTCCTGAGAGTCAGGCAGGGGAGGAAAAGCAGAGCTGACATGGCTGTGGTTTCAGGAAAAGAATATAAATATCAACACATTTAACAATCCTATCTAATAAAGACAGAATATGCAAATTGACCATCACTTCACAACAAAGATGTTGGCGCCCACAGCCAATAGGGAGGGAATATGCAAATTGACATGACAATGATGGTGGGCTAGGCTGGGAAGCTCAAGTCATTGCCATGGCGACAATGCAGGTGTTCCACCCCACCCCAGCTGCTCTGAGCCTCTGGGCAGCATTTGAAGGTGGAAAGGCAGCCAGGGGAAGGAAGGCCTATTCTTGCACGAATCTTCGTGCATCAGGCTGCTAGTATAAAAATAAAGCTGTAGTTGATTGATCATGGTAAGCAACAATGAGGGAAGGTGAAGGAAAGGCTAGGAATATTGGAGTCCTTATTCCATGAGTGGGGAGCCAAGAGATTCTGTGGATAGTTGAAAGCACACACACACAAAAATATAGATGTGTAAACATAGCATTAGAATTGCAGAGAAGATCAGTAGAATAATTCAAAATAATTAAACTGTAAATATTTGAAAGGAGAGGAAGAGAACAAAGTGAGCCAAATACTCATCTTTCAGAGAAGAAGTCAATAAGTGGGTATTAAATACCTACTCTATCAAGCACTCTGCCAGGTGCTGAGGACACAATCATGTGCATAGGAGGGGATGGGGGAAACTGATGCTTGAAATCATATCATTGTTGTTCACCCTCTAAAATAATAATAGTTTATTATTATTATTTTCTGGTAATGGTCAATCCCTCCAACACAAATCCATGCTTAAAGGCATGGAATATAACCACGATTAGAGAAACAGATAAAAAATATAATCTAGAGCAGGGGTGGGCAACCTTTTTGTGAGTGCGTGCCAAAACCAGCAAAATCTCTGACTCAAAATTCTTCTGCGTGCCAACCCTAATTTTTTGAGAACATGTTACGCCGTCTTGATATCTCTCAAGGTGTACATATGTGAAGAACCTTGAAAACATAATAAAATTCATTCAAGCGACAAAAACACTGTATATGATGATGAAAAATACACTTATTTTTTAATGTACACATGTACACTGATAGTCCGACAAAAAACTTTATGACTCCGTTTGATATTATCAGTGGGACTTTTGCTGCTGCATCACTGATTACAGAGATTCTACATCAGGTTTATATTTCATGACCTTCAGAGATATGCACAAGCTACTACCTTCATCCGTCAGGCTACTCCTATTATGAGACTTAACAAAATTCATCACTGAGAACAAAGATTCACAAGCGTATGTGGATGAAAACATGGAGAGTAATGCTGTTGCAAAGTTTTTTTAAACAGAAAAAATTTTCTGGAATGGCATTCCAATTCCTCAATAGTTTGTTTTCGACACTTCTCTCTGATACTCCTGTCTCTAATCACTTTTTTTCAATGTTTTCCAAGTCAACTCTAAGGTCAAAAAATTTCTGCTTCCAAATTGAGCTACTCTGAAATTCAATCAACTGCATTCAAAGTCAGCCATGTCTATCCATGAAAACATTTGTAAGTTTAGTTCCTCCAGTTTCATGCTGTCTGAGGCTGAAACCAAAACACTGGTCCGATCTAGGAAGTCAGGGAGAGTTAAGGCAGAGGCATAGAACTCGCTCTTCCCCTCTCTCGTCAATTCATGTCTATGGTCTTCAAGCTAACTTTTTATGTAAAATTATTTATCTAAGATGCACCTGCACTGAATTTATCTGAAAAATAAAAAAGTCGATTTTAAGAAAAAAATTGTAAATGGAAGATTATAAGAGAGGGTTTCATGTGCCAGCAAAAGTTACTCGTGTGCCATGTTTGGTACGCGTGCCAGGGGTTGCCCACCCCTGATCTAGAGCTTTGTAAGTGACCACTAGAGAATATCAAAACAGAAACTATAGAACACGGTTTCATGTGGATAAGAATAGTACTGGTAATGGAGTTGGGGGAGAGGGGAAAGAAGAGGACTGTTCTGTTTTCTGAAATGCTTTTGTATGATCTGGCAGGCCATTGGGGCAGAAACAGATACGTGGCCCCGTCAGTGACAGACTTCTTGCCCTGGCTGCTGAGAGAGTTCTTGATGGACAGTTTTCAACTCTCAGCCCCTTCAGCAATTATTTCAGCTGCAGAAAGCCACTTCTCCCAAAGTATGGTAGACTCCCAGGAAGTCCACATTTAATGACTGACTAATTCTGAAGTTGGCTTGGCCATTTCAATCCAACATGGGATAGATTACTCTTAGGAGCTATTCTACTCGTATATCTGTTGGCCATTTGTATGTCTTCTTGGGAAGGTGTCTGTTCAGGTCCTCTGCCTATTTTTCAATTGGATTGTTTGTTGGGTGGTAAATTGAAACGTATAAGGTTAATGAAAGGGATTGTAGATTCAAGGAGATAAGTTGGGATGACTTGTGGTAATCCAGCTGGAGGAAATGGAGAAAAATCTAGACTAGATAAAGTTGAACTGCAGAAGAGGGATAATATTCTGAAAATATTTCCAAAAATAAGTCACAGATTAGGGGAACTATGCATAAACGTTATTACCATCGTTTAGCTATGAACTCTCCTCAAAAAATGGAGTGGTTAACTTGCCTCCGACTTTGTATAAAAGAAATTCCAAGGGGTAAAACCCTCCGTATGAATTCACCAAGGCTTTCCATTTCAAAAAATATGGGTAGAGTATAACAATAACAACAACAAAAGATGCTACTGTTGTTGTTTGCTTTTTTTTAAGAAGAAAGTTGAGTCATAACCTAAAATAAATATTCTTTAGACAGTGAGGAGTCACATTGTCTAAGAAAACTTCTAAAAGTAAAATATAGGATATGTATAAGCAAGAGTTTGAGAGGCCCATTATAAGTAAACTTCACTGAGATTGTCCCAGTATTCTGATCTTCCACACACCAGAACACTTACAAACACCCACTCCTCTTGAAGACAACAGAACAATAAAATTCAACCTACTCAAAGTGGCAAATAACAAAAGATGTTCTCTTCTTATAAATACGCATGTAGTGCTTATTGTTGCTAAATCATCACAACTGCTAATGCATGAATCGAGGAATAAAAAGAATTGAAAGAAAGTAAAGTCATAAGGTTAATTATAAATGAAGTATTTCTCCCATAAGGCAGAATTGTTGAATTTTTAAATTATGTGTAAATGTTTTTAAACTTCACAGCAATGGAAAATCTTTAGTAGCAGTAATTTTCATTTATTAATAATAAGTATTATTAGTAGTATTATTTTAGAATTCATGGAGAAAGTGCAATGATTTATTTTTGTCAAATAGTTGATGGTTTTGACACATCACAAAGCAATTTTTTTTAATATTTTTTCTATAATTTTCCCAAACACATTTATTTCAAAAGAAATGTAATAATGTGTTTCTGAGGCAACTAATGTTAGCTCAAATTTTTTAACTCTAATTGATCTCATTAGCACAGATTTGTTCCTTCTCACTCAGAGAGGGACAAAAGCTGTTTCAAAAATTTCTCAGGAGTGAGTGGAGGAGGGGATCCCAATATATGGTGATAGGAGAAGATTTGACTTTGGGTGGTAGGCACACAGTACAATATACAGATCTTGAAACCCACACCTGAAACCTATATGTCCATTTGACCAATGTCATCCCAATCAATTTAATAAATAATAAAAATTTATTTTTAAAATTTCCATATAGTTATAGGGTTGCACTTTGAAAAAGTAATACTAGCAATAAGTTAAATCTTATTTTTATTTATTCAATATCTATTAAACCATAATTGAATGTGATAGGAATTATATAGGGTGTGGCAAAAGCAAGTTTACAGTTGTTCGTATGGAAAATAACAGATAATAAATAATAATACAAGAAAAAATTCTTTTGCATACTCACAACTGTAAACCTACTTTTGCCCCACCGAGTACTAAGTATTATTCATACAAACATATTAATATAATTACATTATATTAGGAGCATCTTGAAGTACCAGAAAATAAGAAAGTGCTCAAAAGCGATCTGGTAGGACCATGTCAAATGATATAGGAACAAACATTGAAAGAGCTCTTAATGGACAAAGTTGAACAACAAAATGAATGATATAGTATTGGATTATAACCTAAAGTATAAAATAAACATACAGGAGTCTATATTTATTAAATAAATTGAATAAATAAACAGAAAGGAAAGAGATAAAGTTTCCTTACAATGCATAGCTTAATTCCCCCGCCCCTACTCTCCTTGAGTGTGAGCTGACCTCAGTAGCTCACTTGCAAAGAATAGAACCTGGAAAGGGAAAATAGTGACTTCAGAGTGAAAAAACCTAGCAAACACTACCTTAACCAAGTGATCAAGGTTAATATCACCAACGATATCATGTGGATATTATGCACCCCTGACATAAAATGATAAAATAAGCTCATCATCACCACTGTATTCTTTCAAAAGGCTCATAACCCTAGTATAGTCATGAGAAATATATCATACAAACACAAATTGCAGGAAACCCTACTGACCAGCACTTCTGAAAACTATCAAGGTCATCAAATGCAAGAAATGTCTGAGAAACTATCACATATCAGAGGAGACTAAGGAGATAAGATGCCTAAATGGGATATGATAAAGGTGAATGGATCCTGGAAGAGGGGGGAAAAAAGGCATTGATGGAAAAATTAGTAAAATCCAAATAAAATGAGAGTTTTTTAATTAATAGTGATGTAGCAATGCCTGTTTGTTAGTTTTGACAAATGTATGAGATATGTAAGCTGATAATATTAGGGAAAACTGAAACTGGATGAGGGTTTATAGCACTATTTATGTAATTCTTCTATAAATCTTAAATTACCCCCCAAATAAAAAAGTTTATTTCTAGATGTTACTTTATCCCACTTTCCCCACTAGCTATAATTCCTACTCACCATCTGACAAATAAATAATGATAACTATATATTTTAAAATGAACTTTTCTCAAAAGAATTTTAATGGAAACTAAACTACTAAATGGAAATATAAATAATGTTTTAAATGACCACATTTATAGTAAATGACCAACATTTAAAAAAAAATTATCACATTATACAGAAAAAATAGTATCTCACTGAAGGAAACTGACTAAAACTTTAGTCTTCAAGAACCCCTAAAACAGGTAGTCCATCAAATATTTTAGTTACAGGAAAAAGTAGCATTTATGCAAGAAGCAATAAGATTTATATAGGTAACAACTTCAAATCAGCAACAACTTTTAAAATTCACTTTTTTTATTATTAAACATTCTCCATCTTTGAAATAGCAAATTTCATGTTAACATCAAAATGGTTAACAATTCCTTGAACCATTTTCATCTAGTTTTTCAACAAAAGCTATTGAGATAACTGTAATGCACAAAGAAGTACTGTTCAAGGTTAAGAAGAAAAGCCATCGGCCAAGGATAAAACCTTTGTCACCAACCTACATAGCTGACAGCAACCAGAAAAATACTATGCAAACCTTCTCAACCTGGCATCTCAGAAATACTTTGTGTATGACTAACTGCCTTTATCAACTGCAATTACATTTGCAGCAAAAGGTCCTGAAGAGGAAAGGTATCGACCCAGTGAAAATGGAAAAATCCCAAGGCACTATTTGAAAGACCTTTGCAGCCAAACTTAAATCATTACAGCCTGACCCCAGCTCCTGAAACCATATAGCTCTTGAATTCATTTGTTGAACCACAGGTGTATACATCTTTAGTAAGAGGATAGCAAACAATTCAGTAAAAGTAAAAACCACTGTTAAATAAAGATTCTGTACAACTGCAAAGTTTAAGGTCAACATAATTGGTTGGAAAACACAAAACAGTTACCCTCCTCTTGTGATAATGGGCTTTCTCTGTGGTCATTTAAAATTTCAATTCAAAGTTTACTATTATCGAAGTTACACAGGTACATTGCTTTAAGAGTCAAATAGATACGTAAGGCTTGTCATGAGATATAGCAGTTCCCTGCTTTACTCCATCCTATTTCCCAATCTGGAAAAATAAATAAATACAATTGTTTTAGATTATTCTTCGCTATATTATTCTGATAAATGTTTATATCGATATGTATTAATTTTATTCTAACAGTAAACATTAGGTTTATTCTAACAACAAACAGTAGAGGCAAACCTATAATTTACTTACAAAATATCTTGCCTTGAAGATATTTCGTAAGTAAATAATAGAACTATTGATACATCCTTCAATAGTTCTCCAATTTCATCCACAGGTGACATACGATAGAAAACTGCACTTTACACGGAGGGGATATTTCTGATTTGAAATTATGAAATTGGGAGATTATACAGAAGCTGTCACACCAGCCCTCCACCTCTCAGAGAGTAAGAGACAGAGAGCTTTTCTTAGGGAAACAGGAGACGGTGTCTACCCTCAAATGTAAGTATTTGGCTCTGGAGGAGATAAGAAAGATTTTATTACCCTATTGCCCTTGGAATGGGAGCAAATGGCTCCATAAAGAGGGACCAGGGGGGACCCGGGACCCTTCAGTCCGCAAGCCGACGCTCTATCCACTGAGCCAAACCAGTTTCGGCAGATCTAACACTCTTAAGGGTGTGAAGAGCAAATGAGTTTGGGGGAAAAGAAATATTCTCTATCTTTATAGCATGTCAATTTCCATTGTTCAGAAAGCCCTGGCCATGCAGAAACATGAAAATATTCACATTGATTGCTGATACATTCCACATTTCTGAATGATATAGTCACATTGCTACTTCTAACAAAAACTTAGTCACTGCTGTTGGCACCTCACTCTTTCCTCCACCTCCAAATAACACCCCCTGCACCCACAACTCTCCATGTGGTGGTATCATAATTTTAGTTAGCCCAATATTCAGCATCCATATTAGTATTACCATGTAAATGGTGTTTAATATTGAGGCACATAACAAACTATGATAGTTTCCTTTGTTGCACAATAAAGTTAATACTGTTCTTTTTTTCCCTATTAATTGGTTTTCTACTTATCCTAATTTAAGCCCACTCTCCTCAGTTGTGCAGTTGTGTCTTCACTTATTATGTTAAAAAGCCAAGACAGTCCAGTTCATTGTCTTGAAGAACTCTTCTGAACAGTTAGGACTTGCTGCAATGTCAGACAACAGCTCTGTAGGCCTGAAATCTGGGGATCTCCAGCTGCCTGCCACCTTTGCTGTCTCACCTTAAATTCTCTCCACTTCTCTAATTTCAGCTGAAGCTGGGGTAGACTGCCCTGTGGTCTCAGACTTTGTTCTGGCATCATCTCATCTCAAGCTCACTTTGTATGTCTTTCTGCCCTCTGACTGGGTGCCATAGCCTACACCCAAATGCAGCCCAGCAACTGAGGAGTTAATCCTACAGGGGTCATACTGAACTGGGATGGTAATTCACCGGATTAGCATTGCAGCTATTCTTTTCACCTTATTTCATGCCATCCACTCCAATCATTTCCCCTCTAACTTCTGTCAATATGTACCATGTATCCATGTCTCTGGTTCTATTTTGTTCATGTGTTTATTTTACTCAACTCTTTTTTTAAAAATTACTGTCTTGAAGAGTTATTCAATTTTATTTTATAATTATTTTATTAAAAATTTTGTTTTGTACTGCATATGTGTGTGTTTTTAATTTCTATGAGTTTATTTGAGCCAAACTGATGGCATATACCAGGAATTTCAAATGCTCTCTTTACTGCATATTTTAATTTCCAAGAGCTTCTTTTGTTCTCTGAATAATCCTTTTTATTTCACCATGAATACAATCTTTTTCATGAGTTCTGTATCATCTTTTATCTCTCTGCATCCTATCTAATAAAATAGACAAACATGGTAATTGACCATACCTTCGCTATGCCTCCCATTGGCTAATCAGCAAGAAATGCAAATTAACCACCAACAAAGATGGCGATTAATTTGCATACGTAGGCATGAAGCAGCGGAGCGAAGACTGAAGGCTGCTTTGGCCGCAGTGAAGGCCTGGGTCCCGGGTACAGGAGGAAAACTGGTGCTGGCAGCCAGGGGAAGGGAAGGCCTATTGCACAAAACTTTCCATGCAACGGGCCTCTACTATAATAATAACAGGGGAAGATGTATTTCTCTTTTCTACCTGAAATTGTTTCTTCAAAGCTACTATTTTAATGATCTCTCTCCTTCATATTTCACTTTGAAATACCAGAGAGTTGATTGGATCCTTGTGTGTGTTGTCTACAAAATTTTCTGCAAGGTGACCAGGTTGGCACTTCCCCTTCTGCTGAGCCCAGTCAGCATAAGGGAGGCGCCCATCTCCTGCCTGGAAGGATTAAGTCTGTCTGGTAATGCTCTGAACTGGAGTAGAGGAAGAACACTGGAGGAATCACTCAGACAATGCAGAAATTCTTAGTTTTACTATATCAAGAAAATAAAATGACTCATTTTTGCTAAAGTGGGAGTGGAGTAGTGACTTGTAGGTGTAGAATGGGAGACAGGATCTTGTGTATCCAACTGTTATCTTAAAGTCTTTCAACTAATCATTGTGGTTTTAGCCCCTCCTTCATCACTACACCTGGAAGTAACATGTTGGTAGGAAGACATAACCAAGACTTATGCCTCTGGGAAGTGTTTATTTGTAAACCTGGAATCTTGACCACTGCTCGTATAGAATTCAGCTTTCTTGGGTCTGCTAGGCCATTTACCACGTGTCTCCTTTCCAGTTGACAAGATTTTTTTACTTTCTTCTCTCCCAACTCTGTCCATGTGCCTTATGCTATTTTTTAATTCTTATGACCATCATTTTAGTCACATTTCTAGACAAGGTAGTAGAGATGTATATGCTCAGTGTAACAGTTTTAGCTGAATGTGCTGCATTTTTATCTAAGTTAATAAAATGTTCTTATTCTTTTTGACAGAAATAGCTGTTCTCTTTATCTTCTTAACTAGTGTTTGTCACAAATAACTTTACCTTTTTTATCATTTATGATGATTTGATTTATCAATTAGAATTTTGGTACAATAAATGATATTCCCAGGATTTTATTTCATAATATGTGAGGTTTCTTGTCTTGTACTAAATGGCACTCAATTTTTCTTGGTTTATACACTTATTCTATAATGCTTTCGTTTGTTTTTAACTTTTGTATCTTATTACTGACAATGAATCAGTGGCTTCCATTCTAGCTGGCTCTCCATTAAAAATGAATAAAGTATTTTAAAAGCATTTTGATAGCTACTGTACTTTCTTGGAGGTCAATAGCTCTCAACTTTTCCTCTATTATGAGTTGACAACAAATTGTCATGTGGTTGATATTATTACAATATAGTCTTTGCATAAATGAGAGCATGTTGTACCGTAGTGAAATAATAAAGATGATGATAATCTTAAACTTGAAAAACAAACAGCACATCTAGCTAAAACCTGTGACATTGAGATGTAAATAGTAATTTCTACAATTTTTTAAGAACTTACTGAATGTCAAGCACAATTTGAAGTGCCTTATAATCACAGCTCATTGTAATTCTATAAGGTAGTTAGTATTGTTATCTGTATTACTATACAGAAAAAAAAACCAGAAGGTGACAAAATAATATTGCTTGTTCCTATAGTGAATAAATGTGAGTGTATTACCTCTAGTGTGACTGACTCCAAAGTCTGTTTTCCAATTACCATGCTATACTGACTCTGTAAAGCATTGCAATATATATCATAAAAGGACAATAGTGATAATAAATGCATTTTTATGGAACTGATGCAGTTTGGTTCCTCATACTTTAGATTACAGTCCAAGATTAATTTAGTGACAAGAAGCTCAATAAAAACAGACATTGTGGTTGCAAGGTGAATGCACATGTAGCGGCTGCCCGTCCTCAGTCCTATAAGTCACAAACCTGCTCCTGGGTATTACATCGAATATGATGTAAAAGCAGCTTAACATTCCCTGTCAAAATGTTCAAATCAAATCAAGGCAATATATACTTATTAACAATTTACAGTATACTATGAGAGGTAACTGAAAAATTGAAGAGAGAAAATAAGATATAGATATTCCCTGCCTTCAAGGGACTTACAGTCTACTTGGAAGTAAAAATAAAACTATAAGATTAAAATCATAATTTGCTAATTAGACCAGACTTCCTTCCGGACGACCTTCCAGACAAATCCGGGGCTGCTAGGGAAGTCTGGGTCCCGGGTGACAGAGGGAAGCCGGTGCCGGCAGCCGGGGAAGGAAGGCCTACTCTTGCAAAAATTTCGTGCATCAGGTCTCTAGTAAATAAATAAAAGCAAACCCTCTTCTGAAAATTCCAAGAACTTTATAATATCATAAATTTTTTAAAGATTTGAAATGCATGCAATATAGCATTACTTCTGGAGAGAGTTCAGTAAAAGATATCTTGAGAAGGTTGATAGTGTACAAGAGGCAGTTCTAAAATTCAGTTGGACAGTTATACAGCTTTTAGATTGACAAAGCACAGTTAGTAGGTTTGTTCATGAGGTGGAGATATCAGGTAATAGATAGAAGTGTGAGCAATACAGCCAGAGAAGAGAGGCAGGGGATATAGTGAAATGTATTCTACAGGGAGCCATTCCATAAATATCAGTCAGAATTGAAGCCACCTAGCAAATCAGGCTGAGGAAACTGGGCAGTATCCTTTGGCTAAAGGACAGGTTTCTTAAATTCTTTCTCAGAGGAATGACACAGTGGATACTGAGGCTTAGGAAGAATAAGCAGGAAGTCATGTATTGTAAGGAATTAGGAAGAAGTGCAGGGGACCTTCATGGTAATCATCTAGATCTAGGAGAAAATCACAGATCTGGGCTTGATGTTATGATTGAAAAATGAATAAATGGAGAATGGGGCCTACTTACCTATAAAGGAAGATTGGCAGGTTTCATGGCTGGTAAAAAGAAAAAGGAATAAAAAGTCAAAAATAATGTTCAGGTTTCCAGATCGAGTCCTCAAAAATATATATAAAGTTCCCAACACTCAGCATATATAATATCTTAGTCATCCCCACTGGACAGGCTCCATGATCTTCTGAATTAAATTAGTATTTTGATTTGGGCCCAGCTTGTGGTTCTGGGACCTTTGCCAGAGGACCTAGAGACCAGCTTAGTAAGTACATGTTGGTTAGTATATGCAATTTAGGAAAACAACTTGAAAAACCAAACCTAGACTGCTTAGAATGAAAGAAATCTTATTAAACACATTGAATTTATTAATTTAATTCTACCATTGAAAAGAGAATAAACTGTCATAATCTATTACATAGAAAATTTAATAATTTGTATTCATTTAATTGCTCACTCATTTAAGCAAATAACATTAACTTAACAAATATTACATGGAATACCTACTACATGCAAGGTATTATACTTGGTATTGAAGATAGAAATAATGCCCTAGCCCAGTGGTTCTCAACCTTCCTAATGCTGCAACCTTTTGATACAGTCCCTCATGTTGTGGTGACCCCCAACCATAAAATTATTTTCGTTGCTACTTCATAACTGTAATGTTGCTACTGTTATGAATCATAATGTAAATATCTGATATACAGGATATATTTTCATTGTTACAAATTGAACCTAATTAAAGCATAGTGATTAATCACAAAAACAATATGTAATTATATATGTGTTTTCGACTGGTCTTGGCAACCCCTGTGAAAGGATCGTTCGACCTCCAAAGGGGTCGCGACCCACAGGTTGAGAACCGCTGCCCTAGCTGGTTTGGCTCAATGGATAGAGCATCGGCTTGCAGACTACAGGGTCCTGAGATTTAAATAATAGTGGGACATATCTCTTCCCAAGAGGCTCACAGATCAGTCAAAAGAATAACTCAGGATACAGAGGAATTACAAAGGAGTGGGACTTCCCCATGTTGCCTCAGAAAGTGGCAGGTGCAAAAGGGAGTTAGACTCTGAGGTGGAAACACACACACACAGACACAAAAAAAAATTATTGTTATCGTTTATATGTTTCTAATTAAGTGTATTGGGTGTCATTGGTTAAAAAAATTATATTATTCTATTATATATCACCTGTATTTTGCATTGTGAGTTTACCACCCAAAGTCAAATATCCTTCTGTCACCATATATTTGATCCCCTTTACCTCTTCTACCTCCTCCCAACCCCCTTTTCCTCTGATAGTCACCATTCTGTTGTCTGTGTCTATGGGATTTATTTGTCTTGTTTGTTCACTTGTTATTTTCAGTTTTATATTCCCCATATGAGTGAAATCATATGGTTCTTGACTTTTTCTGTCAACTTATTTTGCTAAGCATGATATTCTCAAGATCCCACCATGTTGTCACAAATAAAATTAAATTAACTCTCCTCTTTTGTTGTTGCTATAAATCATTTTTGACTTCCCTCTCTTTCTTTATAGCCAACATTCAATTCATTAGCAAAGTTTATTAAATCTACCTAGATAATCTCACCCAAATTTGCTAATTTCTCATGATCTCTGCTATGCATTCATCTCATTCAAGTTCCACTTATCTCACATGCGGACATTGCAATAGTCTTCTCGCTGACCTTTCTGCCTCCATCCTTGCCTCCATGGTATCTTCTCCATCCAACATTCAGAATGAGCCTCTTGAAGTTAAGTCTGATCATGACACTCCAAGATCAAAATCTACACTCATTTAGCGACATAGACTGCATTTGTCTCCTCCCCACTCCCCATCCCAAATTCACATGGGCCATTTCACTTCTTTCTGTTTCCTGCAAACCAAGCATACTCCCACCAGAGTTTCATGCTTATTGTTCTCTCTGCATAAAATGCTCTTCCCTAGATACCTTCTTCTCTTACTTCTTCTTGTCTTTGCAACTGGCTTAGTGCTTTCTCTTATTGTCAGCCTACGTCAGTAGACAGATAAACAAAGAGTGAGTATTGAAGCGATCACCCTCTTTTACAGTCAGAGTCTTTTCCCATAACCCCTCCAAAGTTTAAGGAGATCATGTGTTACTATTTTTTTTATTTTAACATTTATATAGGATTTTACAGAGATTTAGGACTAAAAGGTCATGCAAGACATTTTAGGAAATTTTTAAAACATAGTAAAGTATGTTCTAGAAAATCTTAGAAATTTATGTTATACAACATCTTCATATGAATGTCATGTCATATGTAAAATTGTATGCTCTGATTTTCATTGCCTAATATTTAGGTTTCTCATTGTATTACATAATTACAGTTCTTTGAAACCATGATGTGTTTGTGTATTATATACAAACTTTTTTCCAAAAATGATGCATCACCATAGATTTTGATGAGCACACGTGGTGTCTGTGTCACCTTGCCCTTGCTGAAAGTTGAGAAGCAAGGTAGTAGAGAGGTTGAGAATACAAAAGCCAAGCCAGCCTGCCCAAGTTCCAGGCCCACCTTCACCACTTCACAGCTTTGTGACTTTGGGAACCCCTTAGTGTCTCCATTTTCCTATATATGGAAAGGGGATAATAATGATACCAAGTCCATAGGTTTATCATCAGCATCAATTAGGTGAATATATGTAAAGTGCTTAGAATAGGACCTACCAAATATTTTGTGTATATAAATGTTAGCTGTGAATGCTAAAAAAGTAAAATTCAATATTGTATATGAAAATTTCAAATATTTATCAATGTGGGAGGAAATGACGATATCCCATTTATTTCTTTGATTATAAACGACATTGAATGCTTCTTTATTTGACCACTTTCATACCTTTTATAACTAGTGTATTTAAGTCCTTTGCTCATTACTTATTCATTTGTAAGAGTTATTTATACATTGAGATTAACTGCACATATTTATTAAAAAGGTTTCTCTAATTAGTTATATCATTTGTTTATTAATATTATGGATTATATTTGCATTGTACAGAAAACTTTGAAATTTGCATTGTCAAACCTATCAATATTATCTATTACTTTCTGCTTCTGTATTTTCTCCAGTATTTTATGATTTAAATTTTTATATTTAGCTATTTATTTGGATAGTAGTGTATAGAGTGATGTGAGAATTTACCTTGAGTTTCACTGGAGCAGATTTTTCTCAATATCATTTATTTAAAAATTTAGCCATAATCTCTTTTATAATACTTCCTTTATAATAATTTTATATGTATTATATATATGTACACATTATGTATACATGCATACATATAAATACATACATCATATCAAAATTAAATTCTTTATCCTAAATCTTATTTTAATTCTTATAATGAATTTGAGTTGAGTAGATAGTAAGAATAAAAATTACATTGGCATGGTTTTCTTTTGTCTGTCAAACTGAGGCCAAATATTTCCTTCATAGAAAACTTCTGATACAAAAATCCTAATTAAAAGTAGAAACCAATGTGTGAACCTCCTGCAGCATTTGCTGCATGTGGATGATCTGTGCAATGCTAATAGCTTCATACACCCAATATAATCATGCATGAGCCCGTTACTAATAAACCCACACAAATGCTGGGTAATGTATAGCCCAGCAAATAGAACAATTACAATTCTCACAGTGTCAACCAAAGCATTAGTGAGCTGCTAATTTTTGTTCCAACCATTTGGACTTGTTATCCAGCTGTGGTCCATGTGGACTTGTTATCCAGCTGTGGTTTCTAAAGTCCATACTCTCACTAACACTGAAAGGAACAGAGGTTTTCAAAAAAGTACATAGATGGCCTGCTGCTGATCACCTGCCCTCATATTTTTAATGAAATCAAATATTTGAAATTAAATTAATTTTAAGTACAGTGTCTTGAAGTCATTTCAAAATGAGTATGCAGATTTTGTTTTTAGTCCTTCTGTTATTAAATGAGTAAATGAATAGTTAGGTCAAATTAATCAATAATCAATGAAAAGGCCATCCATTGCATTCCTCGTACAGCTAGACTAGACTAGATGACTGCAAGTAAAATGCTCTGTGCCCCTCCACTAGGAGGAAAACACATCCTCCCTCTGGGCAGTCAGGAAGAGAGATGCCAAGGACAAGGCTGGAATGTTTTTGGAACAGGATGGAGATCTCAGTGAGACAAGCAATAAAGTCAAAGTATCTTCCACTCACATCATATCATCCTTTTTTTTATTAATTTTGACCAATTTTTCCTGGTCAAAGTCGCTATAATAAGATGAGCCTCGCCCTAACCGGTTTGGCTCAGTGGATGCAGACTGAAAGGTCCCAGGTTTGATTCTGGTCAAGGGCATGTGCCTTGGTTGCAGGCACATCCCCAGTAGGAGGTGTGCAGGAGGCAGCTGATTGATGTTTCTCTCTCATCAATGTTTCTAACTCTCTATCCCTCTCCCTTCCTCTCTGTAAAAAATCAATAAAATATATTTTTTAAAAAAGATGAGCCTACCTCCTACATGATTTTATATGAGACATAAAATACAAACCTAATGCTCATTTTCATTTTATGGTGAATGTCCACACAGTTTTTAGTAGGCATATCAGTAGGCATTGTTGTTGTTTTTTCTGGTTTCATTTATTTTTTGCAAAGAATTGTGATAGATCTTTTCCAAAGAAATGTAGCAATAAAGGACTTTAAAATATTCTTGGGCTATGTTCTTTGTTTTAATTCAATTTAACATCATCTCATAATACGAATAGCATCCAATGGGGGGTGGGCATGAAGAACCTGTTTTAGAAGTTAAGTATACACTGTATACGCTGATGCTAATATTCAACTTGTGCTTCAGGAATATAGACTCAAAGGTCAACTTAGATAGATTTATGTCATTAAAAACTCCTTACACAATAAAGAGACTGACATGGTACTGTATCACATTTAATTATCAGATGATGAAGTCTTTTCACAGTAAAGTTATGCCCAGATGTTACACAAAAGGCCCAGAGAAAGTTGTATTAGAAAACTGGGGCATTTTCAGATGTATCCATCAATGAGAAGCAGAAAAAGATCAAAGTTTTGGTTGTGGAGGCTCCTAATCCTGTGAAAATATAGCAGTGGTTCTCCACCTTGGCTGCACATTAGAATCACCTGGGAATCTTTATAAAATCCTGATTTCTGGGCGTTATCCTCCGGAAATTCTGTTTCTTTGTTATGGGTTGGGGCCACAACATTAGTAATGAATCTTTTTAAAATCCTGATTTCTGGGCCTCATCCTCCGGAAATTCTGTTTCTTTGTTACTAATGTTAAAAAGATTCCCAGGTGATTCTAATGTGCAGCCAAGGTTGAGAACCACTGGAATATAGTGAAGGCTCTAAGTGAACTTCAAACAATGCTCTTAACGTGTGAACTATGTTCACAGGTTATAATCAATCAAGTATCCCATTTTCCTGTATTACAGATGTCCCTCATTGCCCCCTTTGCCCCTCCATGCCTTGATGAAGGGCATGTACTCCAGACCTTCCTAGATATGTACTAAGTGAGTGACTGAACGAGTTGTATATAAATATATCTACATCTATTCCAATATTCCTATCTCACTCATCCGTAGGACTCCTTTTTTCTAAAACATATAAAGGAAGTTCTTAAATCTTATCTCTTCCATTATAGGCAACAATTGTGTCCAAGCTTTATTAACCAACCCAGGTCACCTAATCCCTCTCCAAGTTGCTAGAGCCAACAAGTCCTGAGTTCCAGTGAGTATACTCATTGTGATAAATTCAACATGACACAACCATATATTTCATACTCTTTGGTCTTTGGTCCAAGACTATTAGGATCTATTTGCATATATGCTCTCATGGTTTCCATATGTGCTTCCAAGTTACAATACAGTTGGCAGGGATCTACAACTCCTTTGGTATGTAAGCTATGTTTTTTAGGAGTAGGTTTTGCAATTATCCTTGTGAGATATAATAGTATCAAATACTTGCTTTTGACCTAGCCAGAAATGGAATAGAAAAAAAAGGTGAATAATTTTTATAAAATTATAATAAATAAAATTAGGACTAATATTTTAGAAATAAACAGAGAAAGTGAAAATGCTTGGTTGGGAAGAATAGTGATATTGTAGACAAGTTCAGACTTTAAAAGAAAATATTTTTAAACTTGAATATTAAAAGAATTTAAGGACAACTACAAAAATACTATCTGGAGCATCTAAACTACAGAGGAAATAAAAAGTTTAAGTAAGGAAAATATCAACATAACAAAAGGTAGGAAAGAAGATGAAAGCAAGTGAAGGAAGCCCAGGTTAAACAAACAAAACATGGTAGAAATAAGTCCATGTGTGTAAATATAAAGATAAATGTAAGTGGACTAATATTAACTATGAAAAGACAAAAGACATTAGAGTGGAAAATCCTTTTTTTGCTTAATTTATGAAATCTATTGTTTTCTGACTTCTCTATTGGGGGTTCTTAAAACAGAGATACAATATTTTACTTAAATTATGTTAGGCGAGGAAGGAGGGCTATGTGGTAGGCATTGTTGTTCAATATAAATAATATAAGTTTCAAAGTTTCAGGTTAGTTTGTCTAACTTTTTGGAAAAATTTTTAAAAAGAAAAACTGTTGATCAAAGTCTCATTATCTCCTTCTCAATTAGTGGAAGCTGATATAATTCATAATTAAATTATTAAATTGAAATGCCATTTAATGACAGTTGCTATATAAATTTGAGTATTATGCTAATTTGATTATAATATTACCAAATAATATTTTTTCTGGATCCAATTACACTGAGTTTTTTTAAACCATTACCTAGTCTTCATTTTTCATACCTCCCAAGTTGTTTGAGCCCTGTGGTGGGTTGTCTGTGTTTTAATATTTATACACATATACACATTAGCCTTTTTTGCCCATTAAATGCTTTGTTCCTTGGAGTCTTAAAACACATTTTCTTTTTTCTTTCTAGCACAGAGCTTTGTTCATAATGGATGTCTTTTTGTTGTTTTCAGAGATGAATAATAATAACAACACCAACATTGGTGGTGGGGTGTCCACTAGAGAGACTCATGGCTCTGTAAGAATTGCTTTACTTCATATGAGCAAGAACCACCATCACAATGATTTACTTACCTTGCCTCTACATGGGATTACACCCTGTGGGATTGAGTATACATTAAAAATCTAAACAATGGCAGTGTATTTGCCTAGAAATTATGCAGGAGGGTTGTATAATGTTTTGGCATGCCTCAAATTTATCATAATAGGTTTGGATACCTTTTCACAGTAATTTACTTAGAAAAATGCATTCAAATTTTCACATCCTTGGATAATGCAATTCATGTCAAGAGAAGGATTACTAACTCCCTTAATAATTCATTCTATACTCAACTATAGAGAATGCAGTAGTCTAAAAGAAGGTATCATTTTGTAATAAATGTCAAAAACATGTTTTATCTAAATAGTTCAACCTACAATGCTGACAAAATTTAGTTAGAGATAATTTATATCCTTCAGTGGCCAAAGTAATCTATGGGTTTCTTCAAATTGCTTTTGTCTATAAAATAAATTCAATTTGCTTTACTATATGAAGCACAAATTTAAAGCAATATTTCATAAATCTCTGTCACTGAAGATTAAAGTAACCTTTAATTTATAAATACTGCTATCTGTCTATGAGCTTTATGTTTCTAGGGTTTGAAAATTGAGTTAGACACCATAAAGCTGATTTTACTAGCCTCACCTGCTAGTAAAGACAAGGTTTCTAATAAAATAAAAAGGGATAAGCCATTATTAAATGTCCTCCAAACACCTCATATGTGTACTAATATGTTTCTAAACTCTTGTTTGTCTGAACATGATTGTTTTAATAGAGCATTAGGGATGAGGCTTTTAAGATGTGTCCACAGACATGTGTCATAGACACTCTGCTTGGTAAATTTCAAACGCTGTTTACATTTGCTGCATTAGGTAAAGGAGTTGCATAAGGCCCTTTGGCCCTTGTTGGAAAACACATTGCCAATAGATTCTCTTATTTAAATTGTTTCCACACTATGTAGCAGTTACAAGCCCAATATAAAATTTAATGAAATTAAACTTTCTACAAATGTATATATCAACTTTCAAACAGGCTAATGTCAAGCTATGTCAAAAATTTCCATTTCAAAAACAAATGCATTTATGTGACATCTGTGAAACTCTGACTTGTATTTGAATAATCAGCAACATATTTAAATACCAGCTAAGTATGAGGCACTGTGCTAAGCAATTTGTATGTATTATCACGTTGAATTCTTAAAATAACCCTTTAAAGTAGTTCTGTTATTAGTTCCTTTTTATTACAGAAGAGAAAACTGAGGCTCAGGGAAGTTAAATTATCCAAGGATACACAACCAGTAAAGGCTGAAGTACATTTTTTAAAAATAGACTTCTGTTTTTAAAGGAGTTTAAGAAAAAATGAGTAGAAAGTACAGAAAATTCCCATACACCCTCATTTCCCCTCCTACCCCCCTGTACACAGTTTGCCCTATTATTAACATCTTGCTATTATGGTACATTTTTTATAGGTTATTATCTTATTAATTAAAATTCATAGTTACCTGAGGATTATCTCTGTGTTGTATAGTTCCATGTATTTTGACAAAGGCATAATGTTATATATCTGCCATTATAATATTATACAAAATAGTTTCACTGTTCTAAAAATCACTTGCACTCAACCTGTTCGTACCTACTTCCCCCTTGCCAAATCCCTGGCAACCACTGATCATTTTCCTGTATCTATGGTTTTGCCAATGCCAGAATGTCTAGAATAAGAATCATACAGTATGTGTCAGATCGGTTTCTTTCACTTAGGAATATGACTTGATAGCTCCTTTCTTTTTATCATGGAATAGTATTCTTTTGCCTGGATGCAGCAGAGGCATATTGAAGGACATCTTGGCTGTTTCCAAGTATAGAAATTATGGATCAAGCTGATAATTCATATATAAATTTTTGTACGGACATAAATTTTCAATTGATTAAATTAATTCCTAGTAGTTCTGTACTAGCTTCCTAAAGGTTGCCGTAACAACATACCACAAACTGGGTAGCTAAGAAAAACAGATTATAGCTATTCTTACAGTTGTAGATGATAGAGATTGAAATCAATATGTGAGCAAGGTAGGTTTCTTCTGAGGGCTGAGAGGGAGAATCTGCCCCATGCTCCTCTCCTACCTTCTGGTCATTGCTGGCAATCTTTGATAATAATAGATATATTACTCCAACCTCTCCCTTCTTCTTCATGTGGTGTTTTCCTCTGTGTTATCACTTCACCTTTACTCTGTCCATGTTTGTGTTCAACCTTCCTCTGTTTATAAGGACACCCATCATGAATTAGGATCCACCTTAATGACTTCATTTTAACCTGAGAACCGCCATAAAGACCCTGTTTCCAGAAGCTCACATTCTGAAGTACTGGGGTTAGGATTTCAGCATGCCTCTGGGGCAATATGAGTCAAACCACAGCAAGTGGAATTGCTGGATCACATGGTAAGACTATGCTTAGTTTTTGAAAAAGAAAAACTGCCAGGCTGACTTGCCAAGTGGCTGTACCAGTTTGCATTCCCACCAGCAATGAATGAGCGCTCCTGTTGCTCCGAATGCTCACCTGCACTTGGTGTTGTCAATATCTTGGGTTTCAATCATTTTGCAATTGGCTGATCAAATATGACGTTGAGTATCTTCTTATAGTCTCATTTGTCATCTGTATACTTTCTTTGGTGAGTTGTCTGCTCACGTCATTTGCCCATTTTTAAATTGCTTTTTGTTTGTTTGTTTTTCTTATTCCTGCGTTTTTAAGTGTTCTCTGTATATGTGGGCCAAGTCTGTCCTTGGATATGTGTTTTACAAAGATATTCTCCAAACTTGTACCTTGAATTTTTATTTCCTCAACAGTGTCTTTCACAGAGCAGAAGCTTGTAACTTTAACAAGGTCCAACTTACCCTTTTTATTCTTTTTTTAATCATGATTTTGGTTTGCATATAAAAAGTCAGCATTAACCCAAGGTCACCTCGATTTTCTCCTGTGTTTTTTTAAAAAATACATTTTTACTTATTTCAGAGAAGAAGGGATAGGGAGAGAGAGAGAAACATCAATGATGAGCAAGAATCATTGATTCGTTGCTCCTTTATGCTACACATTGGGGATCGAGCTTGCAACCTGGTCATGTGCCCTGACCAGGAATTGAATCTTGACCTCCTAGTTCATAGGTGGGCACTCAACTACTGAGCCATACCGACTGGGCTCTCATATATTTGTTTTTTTTGTGGGTTTTTTTTTAACTCAGAGTTTTATAGTTTTGTGTTTGCATTTAGGTCTATGGCTCAATTTTTAGTAAATTTTTGTCAAAAGCATAATATTTTTTTGGCATATATTCAGATGCCTGGTACCTGAAGCCTATTATTATACAACCAAAGAGCTAAGATTGTTTTCTGTATTTTTAAAAGGATTTTTTAAAATATGAAACATAGACCACACATGACCACTAAGCCTGGAACACTTACTATATGGCTCTGTAGAAAAGTGTGCCAAGCCTTACTTAAAGGCAGCATTGTCTAGTAGAACTTTCTGTGATCATAGAAATGTATTTCTCTGGTGTCTAAATTGGTAGTCACAAAACTCATGTAGCGACTGAGTACTTGAAATGTGGCTGGTGCAACTCAGAAAATGGATTTTAAAGTTATATAATTGTAATTCATTCAAATTTAGCCATATCTGTCTGGTGGCTACCAGTTTGGAAAACACATCTTGAGAACACTATTCCTCCTGGTCTGATAGTTCTTCATGTGCCATGAACAGTGAATGGAATAGAAGCTAAGCTGTTAAAGCCTTAGCAGTACTTAGTTATTCTGGTGACCTAACTTCTATAGAAGCATTTTCCTTTCCTTCCATTTTCTAACCTCTATTATTTCATCTTACCCATTTCATTCCAATGCATCATTAGCCACCTTGCTATCCCATTATCCTTGTTTTTTAAATATATTTTTATTATTGATAGTATTACAGATACCTCCCCTATTCCCCTGTTCTCCTTGTTTTCTAAGTGGAAGAGCAGAACACAGGGACAGCCTAGTGACGATCCTATTATAGGGCTCAGATGTATTTCTTTCTGTAAGACTAAGTCAAAACTCTAAACCATTGTTCTTAAAGGAGTGTGGTAGATGAAGGTTAGATTTTATTTTTGGTACTTGGTTAATTGATACAGATCTCTCAGATACATTATAAAATCTTTCGGTTGCCCTAAAGATCCAACTGCCATGTATAATGTAATTTCTGTGGCAATTTTTATGCTGAGTTTCAAATACCTGACTTTAAAAAACTTACCACAAACTTTCTGAGAAATCAGGAATAAACTGTGTATAGATTAACAATAAAAATCACTTACAAGTTGTGCAGTATTATAAGTTATGGAAATATTTATTTGGGAACTATGGAAAATTTCCCACAACTTCAAATATGATACAAATACTCTGAATTTAGAACTAGCTAGTGCGGTAGTACTTGCTTGCCCTTGACAAAAACCTCTATCCCAAGGCAGTTCTATTTTATCAGAGTGACACTTCCAAAATCAAACACGTTCTCCTCAGCATAACAAGTAAAAACAGTTTATTGTGAAAAAAATTTTCCAAAGCTGCATTATTTTTAATGTTATTTCATTAACCACATGGTTCAGGACAAGAGTCTCTGTGTAATATAAATGCATTACTTCTTAGAACTTAGAATTACAGTTCCAGTTTACTGATTCCCAAATCAATTAAATCAGAATGTGAAAATGAGATTTTGTGCCAAAGCAATTGTTTCTGTTGGAGTTTCTTTTGAACTGTAGAGTAGTCTATCTTAAATGTCTTTCTTGGTTAGGCAAAAACATAAAATAGGCAGTAGATAAATGTTGAGAATAGCATTCAATTATTTTAAGTAGCTGTCCAATCCACCCTGTAAGCTTCTCAAGGGAAAATGGCTATGTATAGAGGACATAATACACAGCATCATAAAACTATGCTAAATAATTCCTATCTGCAAAAAAAATGGCTAGTAAAGAGAGAGAGGCAGGCAATGCAGGGCCCTTTTCATTAGAAAGACAATGTACTCAGACAATTGACTGACTTTTTAATTTTTTCAGGATATTTTACTCTCATTAATATTCAAAGATATTAATAATATATTAAAAGCTCAATACAAAACCTCTTGACTGATTTTTAAAAAAATACTAATCACCAGCCAAGTATTGGGGGAAACTTTGTGTGTAGATAGATATTAATTATAATTTCAGGTTTAAATTTTTCTTGAGGAACCTAAGGACCTTCAATGCTCCTAAGGTTTTACATTATCTACCAATTATGAGATTTAATTAAACTGTATATTAATTTAGGCAAAGAAAGAGAAGAAATTTATTTTTGTTTTGCATATGTTAAAGACAAAGAAATTCTAGGCATAATACCTCATTTAATATTCTCTCACAGATTTAGCTCCACAAAGATGAGAAAATTCAAATGAATTATAACTAACATTCAAAGGATAATAATTGAACGGGAAAGCAGTAATTACTTTGGCTGGACAGATGGCAAATCTAAATGCTTTGAGATTAAAAAGAGAATTAAAAAGGGCCTTAGAGATCAAGTAGTCTGTTTTTTAAACTAGTACATTGATTCATTCCATTACATCTTATATTCAGTTTCAGTTCCAATACTTCAATTACAGGGAGCTTGCTACCTCCCTAGCCAATAAATTCTACCTTTGGAACAATCTAAATGTTAGAAAAGTCTTTTTGATAAAGATATAAATCTAATCACAAGTTCCTCATTATTTTTCTCACTTTAACTTCTGACCTGGTTTTACCAGGTGCCAGTAGTAATTCAAAGAATTAGCCCACAGCCTGAGAAAATATGTAGGTTTACTGTGAGATATAAGTCCACCATGAAAATGATAGATTGTGATCATTTAGGATACAAACATGAGCCATTTTGTGGAAGATTAACAAAATAAAAGTTATGAAAACATTTGGAACAGAAAAACTCTCTCCTGTGTCTAATTTTAGTCATAACTTTGATTCACATTTGCAGAGTTTTATGAGGAAGTTATTTTCTTCCCTCACACTATTTTTTCTTAAGGTTTGAATAAGAATATTAAAATATTTTGATAGATTTTATAAAACCACTAATATTATTAGTCATGTTCTATACATCATAAGAGTAGTAGAAGTGATGAATGTGCTTTTCCATGAGGATTTTCATAAGAATAAAAAATAGATTGGTCAAGAAGTCAGACTGGGAGAATAAAAAAAAAACAGGGTCAATGTTTCTTACACTACAATGTACATAAGAATCATTGGGGAACTTCTTCAAATACAGATTCTTTGTACCCAACACTAATGATTCTCACTCATTGATTTGTATTCTGCATTTTATTCCCAGATGAAATACAATGGACCACACTTTGAAAACCACAGGTTTGCCCCAAAAATAAGAGAGACAAAGTCTAACATAAAATATAAAAATAGTAATGATGAAATCATAAAACTCAAGTTTTATTGATAAGACAAAATTTATATGTATGGGTATACAAGAAACATAAGGCTGTCTACCCATTTACAGGTAATAAAAATATATAAGGTGATCAAATGTCCTTTTCATTATCTTTATATTTAATAGGAACTCGGGAAAACAAGTACAAAGCAAAAAGAAGGAGCTTCAAAAAGAGAGGAATGAGAATATCAGTCATCCTAATGTTGGCTTACTTACTTGAGCAGTATCCTATATAATAAAAGGGTAGTATGTAAATTGTCCCATGGCCGGAGTTAAACCGGAGTTCGATAATGAGGCGAGGCCTGCCAGACAACCACCCAGAGCCCCTCCAACCAGCCATCCCTGCCCCCGATCGATTGGGGCAGGCAGACCGGACCCCACCCATGCAAGAATTCGTGCACTGGGCCTCTAGTCTCTTTAATAATAAGATAGGTTTTCTCAGGGCCCTCAAAAACAAAAACCATCTATGTGCCTCGAAAAATTTCACGTTGACTAAGGTAAAAGAGAATTAGAGTAGTAGTATTTGGAAATAATTTATATCAAAGACTGGATACAATAGTAGTAGTTAGCTCTAATATTTGCTATGTATGTGAACTTAGGCAGTTACTTAGCTTCTGGAAACCTCAATTTTCTTTCTTGGAAAAAGAGGATCATAATATCTGTCCCCTTCTGCTTCCAAGGATGTTGTTGTGTGGATCAAATGAAAAAAGGATGAGAAAATACTTTTGAACTATAAAAACCACCATGTGGATGGCACATGGGTACAATCAGATCTTAAGATATATATTTATCTGCTTCTTCAAATGCCAAAATCAAGGGGAGGGAGGAATAGGGACATCTATAATAGTGTCAACAATAAAAATGAAGATAATACTTCAATCTTCCAATCTCTTTGTGAGGCTAGGAGCCTAAGGTCAGTAGATGCCTGATTCCAACTGGTAAAACTACCTCTTATCACAAAGATTCAAGAAAAATTTTTGTATAATTTTTTACAAAGCTAATAAGCAAACACAGATGGCCTGTGCTTTCCCTCTCACCCAGGTGCTTAAAAATCTTTGCACCCTTTGTTTCAGTGCAATAGCATCAGACTTCAGTCAGGTCTTCTCCTCTATTGCAATAAATAAAATCTTGAGTAAAATTCTCCTTACTAATTTAACTTTGTCCAGTGCAGTTTTTGCTTTAACACTCTAATTTGCAATCATGACAAGACAGACTACTAGTACAGTGTTATCTATATTTTTTTCATAGAATAATATAACAAATGAAAGCCACATATTTCAAGATATATCAAGAGAATAAAATTCTCTAGATAGAACTTTATAAAAGGACACTATTGAAAGGAAAGAATATCTGGGCCATCTTACGGGAAATTCACCAGTGGAAGGAACTATTTGTAGTATATTTATAAGATGAAAAGGAAATCTGCATTTGAATAGTTGATGTATATTTATTCATTTACTCATCATGTAGCTGTGCATCAGTGATAAACCAGATACTCTAATCTGTGTGTGCAAGGTGAACTAAACACACACAGGGGTTTCTGGAATTTTAATAGTAGACTCTAAGCAGATTAGCCAACAAAGAAATATTTCCTTATAAATTGTGATTAGGGGTATGAAGAAAATAAGTAGACAGCCATACAAGGTAGAATATGGTCAGCAAAATCAATGGCATAAATTACTTCTCATAAGAGGCAAAATAAATATGGAAATGCTTGATAGAGAGGCTTTTGATGAGCTAATACAGGATGTCCCCACAAAAAATGTATACACACTTTAATAGCTGATAGCTCAATTTTGACAATGAAATGTATTTTAATAAACACTGCCTTTATAATTATTCAAAGTATGGTATAAATTTTGGGGGGAGACACCCTATAGAATTTTCCGATATTTGGGCTGGAAATAAGCTTTGAAAGGGAATTGATATATAGGGAAAATGAAGACATCCAAAAATGTGGAATATTTTCAGAGAGTATTATGCAATTCTGTTTGTTGAAGTTAAGAGTGTATGAGTAGTAATAGGAATAATCAAACATGTAAACTGTATATACTCTGTACCAAGAACTGTTCTAAGTACTTACCTTAACTCATTTATTCTCCACAGACACCATTTCAGGTGGGTTCTATTATTTTTCCCATTTTCAGTTGAGGAAATTGAAGCATGGAGAACATAAGTAACTTGCTAAAATTCACAGAGCCCTGATTTTAAGAAGTCCAACTCTGGAGTCTGCTCCTAACCCTTGGACTATATTTCTTTAAGGTAGGGAGTTCATATATCTACTGCTCATCTGTATTTCCTTTTTGGAGAACTATATATTCAGATGCTTTGACCATTTTTAATTAGGTTGTTTGTCTTCCTCTTGTTGAGTTGAGGGAATTCTCTGTATATTTTGGAAATTAACCCCTTATCAGATGTATAACTGGCGAATATGTTCTTCCATACTGTGGGTTCCTTTTGCATTTTGAGGATGGTTTCCTTTGCTGTGCAGAACCTTTTTAGTTTGATATAGTTCTATTTGTCTGTTTTTTTGTTTCTCTTGTCTTAGGAGATATATTTGGCAAAAATTCTTCTATGTGAGATGTCTAAGATTTTACTGTCTATGTTTTCTTACATTTAAGTCTTTTATCTATTTTGAATTTATTCTTATGTATGGTGTGAGTTGGTGGTCTAGTTTCATTTTTTGCATATACCTGTACAATTTTCACAATACCAATTATTGTAGAGACTGTCTTTATTCCATTGTATGCTCTTGCTTCCTTTGTCAAATATTAATTGGTGCTAATGGCTTGGATAAATTTCTGGAATCTCTGTTTTATTCCATTGATCTATATGCCTGTTCTTGTGCCAGTACCAAGCTGTTTTGATTATAATGGCTTTGTAGCAGTTTGATATCCAGTATTGTGATCCCTCAAACTTTGTTCTTCTTTCTCAAGATTGTTGTGGCTATTCAGGGTCTTTTTTGGTTCTATACCAATTTTTGGAATATTTGTTCTAGATCAGTGAAATATGCTGTTGCCATTTTAATAGGAATTGTTTGTAGCATATATATATATAAGATGAAAAGGAATTTCATTGAATCTATAGATTGCTTTGGGTAGTACAGACATTTTAGTGATGTTAATTATTCCAATCCATGAGCACAGTATATTCTTCCACTTGTTTGTATCTTCCTCTAGATGGGGAAAGGGCCTGAATAGATATCTCTCCAAAGAGGACATAAAGATGGCAATAGGCATATGAGAAAATGTTCAATGTCACTAATCATCAGAGAGATGCAAATTAAATCTAAAATGAGGTATCACCTCACACCTGCCAGAATGGCTACCATCAATAAATCAGCAAACAACAAGTGCTGGTGAGATGTGGAGAAAAGAGAACCATAATACACTGCTGATAGGGATGCAGACTGGTGCAGCCAATATGGAAAATAATTTAGAGTTTCTTCAAAAAATTAAAAATGGAATTGCCATTTGACCTAGCAATTTGGGAATATATCCTAAGAATCCTGAAACACGTATCAGAAAAAAATATATGCACCTCTATATTTATAGCAGCAATATTTACAATAGCTAAGATTTGGAAACAGCCTAAGTGCCCATCAGCAGATGAGTGGTACATTTACACAATGGAATACTATGTAGCCATAAAAAAGGAGGACTCCTACCCTTTGAGACAGCACAGATGAACCTGGAGATTATTACAAAGCAAAATAAGCCAGGTGGAAAGACAAATATCATATGATCTCATTTATTTGCAGAGTCTAATGAACAAAATAAACTGACGAACAAAGTAGGACCATAGACATGGAAGCATGGAGCAGACTGGCAGATATCAGAGGGAAGGTGAGAGGGAGAGAAGGAAGAGATTAATCAAAGAACTTATATGCATATACGCATAGTTCATGGACCCGGACAATAGACAGATGAAGGCCTGGAGTGAGGTGGGGTGGGAGCCAGGTGGAGAGGGGCAAAGCTGTGGAGAGACTCTCTGAGACTAGTTTTCTTATGTACTAGTATAGTGCATATCGGGTAGAATAAAATAGAAAGTAGTGTTGGCAGTCCTTTGGCTATGAGGGTTAAGTACTGAGTATTGATCTGTACTGTAATGGGAAAGCTGACTCAGGAGGGAGACATTAATGTTTATTTATTAAGTATCTACTTTGCACCTGGAGCCAACTTTTGTTCATATTGTTTTTAATCCTCACAAAATGACCACATGAAACAGTATTTCCCACTGATTCTACTCATTCTGCAGGTGAGGATAGGATGGCCAATTTTTGACTAGTCTGTCAGCAAATTGTAGAACTGGAATTTAGAGTTAAGTTCTCTCTTTATCTTACACTATTAGCAATGATGGCAGTGCTTAATTCAAAAGATTAATTTGCCAGTCACACAGCCTCAAAGGGATTAGCCATATGCTCATATTGGGAAATGATCTGAAATAAATATTACTTTGAAATACAGTCTTCTCTGAGATTAACTTGAGTTTAGCTCTAAAGTGCAGAAGATTGAAGCATGGTTAGACAAAAATCTTTTATTTCTGGGTCACTCATATGATTAACTTATATGTACAAATCACAAGACCTCTTTATTGTAGACGAAGAGGATGATAACTATTTTCTGGGGTTTTGAAGCTTCTTTGTTTTATGGAGTTCTTAGAGTTTCAATCATGTTGTGACTATTACTAAGACAAAAAGAAATACTTGATTTCCACTTATTATGTAGCAGAGTCTAAATAACTCAATAAATACTTAAAATAATACACATAAATTAGAAAGATATTTAATTTTTAGATATGCACAATTGCTTCCTAATGGGACACATGCAGCTGTTGACTATTGCACAACTCAGATAGCAGAACCAGACTAGACACCACCAGTACCCACAGTTTACCTTTTCAGATCCAACTATTCAAAGATATGCCATTGAAAGGAATTTAGCACAATCTACTACTAAGACTGAAGTACCCCAAACTAGTAGTTTTTAGTAATCTGACAGATGTTACCCTTGAAAATTTAAAATATTTCATAGTACAGTACCTGGTGCTTTTGCCCTGAGACGTTGCAGAGCATTTTTGCGCAGTTTGGGAAATATGAGAATCCACTGTTTGACGTATATCAAGAGTTTTGACCTGAACTTATTATAATTTGCATTCAAGGAAACTTAATCCAAAATGTTTTTAACTCCACAGTTTATATTCCAGATATAATTATCTACAACTAGATGCATCCTGTTGCTGAAAAAATATGATTTCAAATCATATTCACAAGCAATTGGTTTCTGAGCAGATTACCTAACATCAATGAGTCTTAGTTTCTTCTCATTTTTAAATCTATATTGTGGAAATAATGAAAATAGTAAGCACTTCTTATTGTGGTCATCAGAATTAGAGTAAATGTATTTGAAATTTCAGGATAATATGGGGTACCTTTTCGGCTTTGGTGAATGTTGTTTTTCTTCCTCCTTCCTCTACAAAGATAAATTGAACATATTTCTTTCCTAAATAACAAATTTAAAATGAGAAATCCTCCTGTAAGGGCTGTGAAGGTCAATGATTTTTAAATTAGCAAAATGAGACTAATGCAGATGAGATCAGATGTTTAATTCTGGAGAATTTTATGCTGCCAGAACCATTAACAATCTCCTTTCCAGAAACAATTATCTGAGCAGCCAAGTAAGCACTGAGTGATAAAGAAGCAAGAAGAAGCCAAGCAAAGACAGATGAATTTAGAAAGGATGAACTGAGAGATGTTCTATAACAAAAAAGTTCCATATGTTCCTAAAATTAAGTTCCAGGGAATATTAATTTATTCTGAAATTTTTCTATATTTTAAGAGTGCCATTGATCAGAATTCTCATGGAGATGAGTAATTCCTAATACATAATTTTCTGTGTGTGGCTGTGTGGTTGAGAGAAATTGAGCCACTGCATTCCACTGCCCACTCCACTAATCTTTCTCCTGGATCAGCCATACACAGTTGGAAAAACTATTTCTACTGGATAAGAGTCTCTTACTTATTCAACATTCCTAAGAGCTATATCATATCATTAACAGGATCTTCTAAATTAACCACTAAATCAGCAATTAAGGCTTAAGGGCTATCTATTGCAAATAAAAGGGTTATTGATTTTAATTCAGTCATATCTTGTAATTATGGATATTAATCACACACAGTCTTAAACTGTAAAATGTGACTCTCATTATCAGTTAAACATGACAAAGGGAGGAAAAGTTAAGTGGTTTTCAAGTGGCCAAACTGCCAAGACTTAGTAATAAGATGGTACAGTTTTGCACAACATTAAGAGAAATGTATGTGCTCAACAGCATAATTTCATAATGGCTTGAAATTTATATTTAGGATTAGGTAAAATTAATCAGGCATATAATACAGAGCACATTCATTGAAGGACCATATAAAATTACAGTACTAGAAAGGCAACACAAAATATGAATAGTTACAACTACACTCTGTGCTTACCCAGACCAGTACACATATCAGATCATGTTTTCACTAACATATTACATAGTAATATAATTTGTTAAAATAATTAATGGAAGAGTGGTAAGAGTCGAGTACAGTAAGCTAGTGAATTCTTTCATATTTAAATTTATTAAAATAAAGATATAGATTTTTTTCTATCTGGTTTTGTTTGTTTTAGTCAACAGAATATGTAAAGTCTCATTAAAAAATAGGAAAAGGCTGCAGCCTACCACCTTTTCTTCTTTTAGCAGATGGCAAGGTTTTCTTTAGCATTCCTTTCTATTTGCTGAATATGTTGAGTAAGTTTGGGCAGTCTGGAAAAAACTACTGTTTTTATTGGACAGCATTACAGTTTTGCATATAAATTTTTCATGCTCAAGACTAGTTATAGAAGATATAAATAAATGGAAGCATATACCATGTTCATGGATAAGAAGCATTAGCATCATTAAAATGTTCATATTACTCAAAGCAATCTATAGATTCAATGCAATTCCTACCAAGATATCAATGGCATATTTCACAAAATTAGAACAAATATTCCAAAGACCAGTTATATTTAATCCTTGATTAAAGTAATAATTCCAAGCTTTGTGCTAATTTATATGACTTGACAGAAGCCTTTTTACAAATGATAGTTTCTGTTTGTATTGTCTTTATCAAGTGCTGCACCTTGTACTAAGTGTACCAGTTAATAATGCAGATTTTTTTTCAATAGATGGAGTTACACATATGTTGATATACATGAGATTTGATATGTACGCTATTGTGTTGTATTGACAACAAGTTTCAAACTTCATATGTCAAATTTCCTGAAGGTGTTAACATCATAGATATTTTTACGCTTAAAAATGTCGAATTTCGTGCCAAAAAAAAGAGTATTTGCGGGAAGTTTTAGCTCATTACTTTATTTTGAAGAAAAGTGCTGCTGAAAGTTATCTTATACTTTGGGAAGCTTATGGTGAACATGCTCCATCTCAAGATACTTGTGAAAGCTGGTTTAAATGCTTTAAAAGTGGTGATTTTGATATAAAAGACAAAGAACGTCCAGGTCCACGTCAATTTGAACCACTCTTTGATCATACTAGCAATAAGGCACAATGCCTATTTGTGTCATTCATTTTATTATGATTAATATAAACACTGGACTAAAATCACTAAACCTAACTCACCTTGATAGTTTATGTTTAAATATATCTGTATAGCCCAGCCAGCCAGATATCTTTGAGAATTTTTTAAGAAAATGTGTATGCTACAGATATGTAGCTCAAAGATATTGCTCTTGTTTGGACATAGTCCCTACATGCTTCCCCCCACCCCCCGCCATGATACAAATGTACAAATATATTACTGGATATTTTTTCAAGTTTGCAGAGGAAATACAGTGGGTGAACCAGGGAATATGGACAATTATTTGAATGTAAGAATAATACATTTAATAAAACTAAAAAGAAGAAAATGAAACCATTAATGTTAAGGATACATAAATATGTGATGAAGCTATAAAAATTCATGGGAGGATAAACACAAAATTCAGAAAGTGGTTCCTCTGCGGCAGTGTCAGAGCTTTCAGAGTATCCCAACCACTGAAAATGCTCTGAAACATCCCCATTGTGTCTTTCTTGGTGAAGAGATCTTACAATTTACCCAATTCTAACATTTTTAGCCTCTCAACTGCCCCAAATGGTGAAATGCAAAATGGGAAAAGAGGATAAAATGATGCTACCCAAGAAGTTTTGTGTATTTAAAATGTTATATCATGGAAATGGGGAATTTGTAGAAGAGTATTTTGAGAGCACTCAGTCGTGAAGAGCCGAGCATGACTTAGGGTCAGACTTAATTCTTTGCTACAGGTGAACACAGCCATTTGGAATTCAACAGCTTGAAGGCAGCTGTGATTCTAATAATTTGTTGGTTTAGTCGAAACAAAACTAGATCAAAAGGTGACCCTGCTAGGTAATATTAAAAAGCCAGAAAGCCCTTAGTTTGATGTAAAAGAAGGAATTCAAAGACTGCAGGAGAGCGTAATGTTGCATTGGATCCATCCTGTGCCTTCCACCCACACATTTCCGTAAGCTCATTGTCAGGGTTCAGACAACTCTTCACTCTACTTTGTAATTAGGAACAGACTGGCAAGGAAAGTCCTAGTTTTTTGGAAAAATGCTTTACTAGGCTGGACATTCTAGTGAGCAAGGATGGAATAAAAGTGTGGTCCATGATCTCTCTAGGGAGGAATAAGCCACGCCCAGTGGATCATTACCTCCCAGAAACAAAATGTGCATAAGATCACAGTTCTTAAGACCTCCCTTTTTCAAAAGTCTTGGCTCCAATTCAAGTCCCAGTGGCAATAAATTGGATTACTCAAATGTGACTCTCATATCAGTCCTAAAATTAACCAGTCATGGCTAGAAACAGGGCTTGGTTACACCCACCGGGGTATCACTGTGAGTATGTAGGGTCACCCATCTTTGGTCTATTATGTTCTTTATTGCTTGGTTCTCAACACATGTACACTTACACATATACACTCACACAAGCGGGTGCGCACACACACACACACACACACACACACACACCCTTGTTCCCTTAATCCAAAAATGTCACCACCTAATAACATTAAACTGTTTCACTCACATGCACTTCCTCCCCACCAGTACTCAACTTCCAGTTTATATTCTGCAACTCAACCAGAGTTCTTTGCCTGTAGAAATACTTGAAACTTCCACTTTGCCTTCCCAACATAATTACTCATATTAAAAATTAAAGGAACCAGTATAGGGGTTTTCTATTTGCCCTGTACTGCTAAATTGTTAACAACAGCATACTGGGAGCAGGGAGATGCTTGATTTATAATGTTTGCTGATTTCTGTAAATACTTCCACTATGACCAACTTTGAGCTACCAATGTCAAGTCCCTGAAGCATGGAGTTGGATAGAGAAGTCCACAGTCAGCTCTGTGAATAAACACAGGCTGGCTCCAGCAGACCTATATAATGACACAATCAGGAATTGGGGAACTTCTGAAGTTTGATGTCCTCCTGATTCTCTCCTTAGGCAGATTTAGCTCATTTTCATTTATTATCTTACCCTCAAAATTTTCCCCTTGTTGGTAGTGATGTTCTATAACATCAGGAATTAATGCAGGTTTCAAGCCAGGATCCAATAGCTTCCCCAAAGGTTACATATATTGCTTTCCCTATATATTTATTAAGTTAACCCATTTGAAGAATTGGAACAATTTGCACAGTATATACATTTCATGTTATTATAGCATGATTCTCTTAAGCTTCCTCTTTTCCAAGAAGAAACGCTGTGCAGTTCAGAGAATTAGGTAATCAAATATGAGTACCTGGTTGAGTCTCAGATCTCACTATCAGACTAAAATTTTAAGTTTCTCTGAAAATCAAGTAGAGCTTAATTCAGAAACAGTCACTTTTATTTCCTTAGAATATGTAATGAATCAATTGTAGCAGGCATCTCTTTTGCCAGCCCAGGCCCCACTCTGGGAGCACTGCACTAATCCCATTCCTGCCCCTATTATATAACCGTATACCTATTTTGCATTAACATATAGCCAATAAAATATAAGCTCTATAAAGACAGAGGTGTTGTGTGTTTTGTCCCAATAATAGTTTCTGGCATCAAAAGGAAGGACAAAGGTAAGAAAAGAGGAATATTGAAAGATTCACCAAATGTGAAAGAATCAGAGAATCTTGAAGCTTGAAAGAACCTGACATTATCTCATCCAGCAGCCACATTTGCAGATTGGGAAATGAAATACTGGGGCAGTCAACATATTTGTCCACGGATAGCCCATCTCAAGCTGCCAAGTCAAAACGAAAGTCATAGCACACAGGCATCCTGTTCCTATAAAAGGCAGGCTACTTTTTAGGGAAGGCTATCAAATTGGGGAAAAGGGCGGAAAATGTCATGGAAGCATACAGATAAGACAGGGCAGAGCGTAAGAGAATAGATTTTTTTTCCTCTCATACACCATGATGGTGTGAAACGTGTGCCATTCCGTGGAATCGAAGTAGGTAAAATGTGCCAAAACTTGTGGATTATTGTTTTCAGCTTCCTGGTTCCTGTCCTCTTGAGTGAATCTTAAGATAATGAAGTTGACAGTGGAGCTTGTTTTAATCAAAAACACAGATGACTTCCCTCCACGTGGCCTCCAGCACATCCTGTGGGGAGCGTGTTACTTTGGCATCACAGTTTGGAGGGTTATAAACCATTCATAGAAGCAGGCATATACTACATGTTTGTCTGAAAGGCAATGTTTTTTGTTATCTTCTTTTCTCCTGAATAATCTAAACTTTTAAACCACACAAATGGAAAACTAAAGGAATCATTTGATTCTATTCAGCAAGGTCATTCTTGAAACACTAATAACCTACTAATATTTCACTAATAACATAAGATAATAATGATAAAATAAATTGTGTCTCTATATATTATCTATGAATCAAAATCTATACCTCAGTGTGTAAACTGATCTATGAATGTGTAAATCTTGCTTTATCAAAATTTAAATTAAAGAAAAACAAACTAAATCATTTTTAATATCAAAAGATTCAACTCTCTCATCTCAGCTGATTATGAAATGAACTATATTATCAGGATAGAACATCCAATTAAGCCTTCTTACAATTTTAGGAAACTTCTGTTCTGGGCCAGAGTTCTGTAATGATACTCAGTAGATGAAGCTTTCACTCTCTCTAGTTAAAAGTTGCTTTTTTCTTACAGAAGAAAATCTTGCCAATCAAATTTGAATTTTTCTAGAATAAATAGGTGACTTAGAAAAAGACCAATGCCTATCATTTGGAGCACTTTGAAAATATGTTAATTCAGCAATCCTCCCAATACAACTTGAGCTGCAAAGGTATATAAAGGTTCTAAAAAAGAACTGAATAAGCCCAGGGAAAGATGGGTGAGTTATGGCTGGAAAATGTGACATACTGGAAAGGGTTAGATAACTTAGAAAAGAATTCACTTAGCCTTTTTGTGACCCAAGAAATCCAGTTTTATCATTTGGGGAATGGTGAGGAAGAGAGAGAAATAGAAAGAATTATTAATCAAGCATGTACTGCTCTGCAAGGGACTGAGTAAGTTACATATCTCTCTGACATTAATACAATCTTGTTGAGAAGATATGCCAAGTAGATAAGACGCTAACAAAGGAGGAACTTTGTAGGATGAGGTGCTCAGACAAACCCTAACAGACGATGCAAGGGTGAATTCATCCTTGGCAGTTTGTCAGGATATTTAAAACCAATAAAGCAAGGGCAAAGGGTGATAATATTACAACTTGAAGAAAAACAAAATGGACAATATACCTACACTTAAAGGGATTTGGGATGAGATGCGACTAACTTTATCCTAACACACACTTACAAAATACAGGATGCTACTTACTTAAACTCAATAACTTAATCTAAAATAACACCAGCAAAGTGCTTAATACCTGCCAGCGATTGAAAATGTTTTTTACTTTTAAATATATCTTTATTGATTTCAAAGAGGATGAGAGAGGGGGAGAGAAATTGAAACATCAATGATGAGAGAGAATCACTGATCAGCTGCTTCCTGCACACCCCACACTGGGGATCGTGCCCACAACCCAGGCATGTGCCCTGACCGGGAATTGAACTGTGATTTCCTGGTTCATAGGTCGATGCTCAACCACTGAGCCACACCAGCCAGGCAAAAACGTTTTTACATGCATGAATTCATGTAATCTTCACAAAACCTGTGAAGTCATTAGTATGATTGCTCCCCTTTTACAGATGCTGGGATGGAGACATACAGATGTGAAGAAACTTTTTCAAGCTCAGACAGCTAGTAAGTGGTACAGCAGGGATTCCAACAAGTATATTAAAATACTCAATATTTTACTTAAAATATTTTAAAATAAACTAACAAGCTCTATAAGATACTAGATAAAATAATTCTTCAAATCAAACAAACCTTGCAAATTCTATTTTCATTGGAGAGTTTTACCATTTTCTACATTGAGATAAGTGTAGTATATATCTCAAAAAATAACTATTCAAAGACAAAGCAGGTTTTATAGAAATGGAAATCAGCCTAAAATATTTTTTGGCCAGGAGTTACAGTTCTATTCAAAGTTACTAGATATAGTAAATTAACCTAGAGCAATATTGTACTGCTGTATCGAAATGATAAAAAAATGTGAGTAATTTCGAGAGTCATTTGTCAAAATCAGCTGAATATGTTACTGGGAGTTCAAACAAACTATAGGCAACACTTGTTAGGAAAACATTAACAAATGCCTAAGAAAGAAAAACATTGTATAGATAGATAGATGATAGATAGATAGATAGATAGATATAGATATAGATAGATATAGATATAGATATAGATATAGATATAGATATAGATATAGATATAGATATAGATATAGATATAGATATAGATAGATATAGATATGTGTGTGTGTGTGTATAGGGTTGTGTGTGTGTGTAATTCATTACCATCTGTATGCACATTATGGACTGTCTGTAAATTTTGCTATTTTAAGTTCATTGTAACATGCAGTGCTTTGTGTGTTTGCTTCTGAAGTGCTATTTTCTTAATTTCAACTAAATAAACTAAGTGGATTAAAAAAAGTAACTCAGTGACACAACTCAATTAGATTGAAGTGTGTAAAAATATTCATGAATACCCTCTTACCTTGATTAGTTCTGAAGAAAGGTCCCAAAAGCAGCAGACTGCTCTGTGTTTTAACTTTCAAGTTTTATTCCTAACAAAGATAAAATTTGTTTCTTCACTTCGAATACTTTTTCATATTTAAGACAAAGTGTACATTCATTTTCTAGACATGTCAACTATGTTAGAACAGAATGTAGCTTATTTCTTTCATTGCTGAAGTCTATAAACTATTTCAGTGTCTCCCTATAGCTTTTAGAATGAAATTTGGAATCTTTATCTATATAAACAATGCCCTCCAGAACCTGATCCTCTGACTGCCTCTCTCAGTTTCAGCTCCCATAACTCTTCCAGTTTCTCAGACTGCCTGCTTTGATGTAGTATTTTCAGCTTCAAGACTTCACAGGGTCTTATGACATTCCAGAAAAGTCTACCCTTCTCCCCCTTATAACCTAGTTAAACCATGCTCATCCCCTTACCAGTGTCACCTTCTTCCAGAAGTCTTTTTTTTTTTAATCAATCCAGTATGATTTTATCTATGGTTCTAAAAAGTCTTATATATCATAGCACGTGTACTGTTTGGCATCATCGTAGTTGATTTTATATGTCTTCTTTTCAGAAGCTAACCAAAGACAAACATTGAGTCTTACTTGACATGGCCCTATAGGGCACCTGGCTTAGTGACCAATTTCAGTAATTCACTGCCTAATTTAGTTCTTCACAGTCAACCTAAAGGGTTTAAGTTATTTAAGCAAGTAAGAGCCTAGAAGCCCTGGCTAGGTGACTCAGTTGGTTAGAGGGTCATCCCATTACACCAGGGTTGTAGATTCGATTCCCAGTCAGTGCACATACAAGAAGCAATCAATGCATGCAGAAATAAGTGGAACAACAAATTGATGGTTCTCTCTCTCTCCTTTATTCTCTCTCTAAAATCAGTAAATAAATTTTTAAAAAATATCCTATCCTATATAATAAAAGGCTAATATACAAATTGTCCCCTCCAGAGTTCGACTGACCAGGAGTTCAACTGCTCACTATGACGTGCGCTGCCCATAAGGTGAGGCGCGGAATGAAGGAAGACCCCAGCTGGCAGCCTGCAGCTGGCAACTGGGGCAAGGTAGGCCCCAATAGGCCCTGATTGCCGGCCAGGCCTAGGGGCCCTACCTGTGCACAAATTTCATGCACTGGGCCTCTAGTATAAAATAAAATGAAGCTCAAATGTCCATTCCCAGGGTATGTGTTTCAAAAGGGAAAGAAAGTAATAATACTACATTAATACTCAGTCCCTGCTCCTCCACTATAATTCTCTCTCACCTTCTCTCATCCCTGGTCTCAGAGATGCTAATGAGCCTGAGCACGTTCCCTGAGGGAATGTGGTGCCTTCCGGTGGGAGTGATATCAAGGGCTCATCCCTGTAGTAAAGATCCATCTTTCCAATACTGAAGAGAGAATAAAATTTGCTCATGAGATAGCAGCATAATAGAATAAATGTAATGCTAAAGGCAGCCAACTTTTATAAGAATGCCTCTGACCTCTTGTACACAAAAGTACAATTCATTTCTCAAGCAGACTCCCTTATCAGTGATTTTGAGAGGCAAGTTTAATAAATGAGAACATTCTTCCAACAGGGATTTTTTGAAGTAGGATAATGTAATCTTTAGTTTTGAACACATTTTTGAATCAAAATATACTTACTATTTAAACATTATTATTGTTTTTTCAATCTTTTTCAGTGATGAGAAAACTTCAGAAAAGGACCCCTTATACAGGCAACCATTTGTCAACTTTACTTTCATATCCACAAAATCAGATAATAAAAAACAGGAAGTAATAATATTTTCCTATTTTTATTTATTTTATTGATTGATTTGAGAAACAGAGAGAGGAAGAGAGATATTGATTTTGTTGTTCCACTTGTTTACACATTCATTGGTTGATTCCTGTACGTACCATGACCAAGGATCAAACCTGCAACCTTGGCATCCATGCTTATCGGGATGACATGCTAACCTACTGAGCTGCCCAGCAGGGACTAGAAAGTTATATTATTTTCCTTGCACATATTAAAGACTATTATTTTCCTAGATAATTTCTCATAATAACTTCTGAAAAGTAGTATAAAGTTGGCATCCATTCGATTCCTGCCTCAATGCTTAATCCCATACTATATGAAAACAATTCTGGAACAATTCTTAAATCTAGCCTCATTGAAAAACTTACCACAGTGCCTTGTCAGTAATATTGATATGGTTACTAGTAAATAACACTTTTCCAAACAAAGGAAGTTTATTTGCTTAAAACTGTAACATAAAAAATGCACTCAATAAATATTTATCAAATAAAAACCTAAATAAACCTACCAGGTAGATTATAAAGAAAATGCACTCTAATTCCAAATCCAATATACCTCATTTTATATCATCTCATTTTAAAAAAGTTTTGTGATTAAATTCAAGGATGCTTTTAAAAGAAAATAAGGGAAGACTTTTGTTAATGACTTTTTAATGAATGCTTTTGTGAAGCAAATAACTACTCTCTAATTTGTTTTTTTTATATACCTCCTGTTCTCTATTCTTACACTAATTATTACACCCTTCTTTCTGGTCCATACTAGGGGTAAGTAAACAGACAAGCAAAATAATTTTTGTCTTGTATAATTAAGGTCAAGGAGTTTTGAAAGATGGCAAAGAAACTGTATTTCCATGAACATTGCTCTTTCATGCTTGATGACATGGAAAGGAAATTTATGATATTTGGGTTGTGAATCAGGATACCTTTTCTTCTGAATAGGTCAACATGCATCTCTGAAAGAGTTATAAAATTCTGGGATTTGAATGTCTCCCAAATGTCAGAATATTTTCATGTGTTTCAAGCTCTATCTTCTACAATACTTTTTCTTTTATATTACTTCTACAAGATAAAATTCTATTACATTGTTGTCAATCATTTTAAATTCCAATGAATGCTATTCAGTCTCATATTCACACATGATATTTAGATTAAGGCTAATTCTTTCCTGCCTAAAGATTTGTTACTCAGAAATGGCAAAAGAGCATATGTAATGCTTTAAAAAAATTTACTTTTAAAATAAGAGAAAAGAAAGCACCTTACTAACTATACAAAAAACAACAAACCACATTACTCACATGTAAATACTAATAATGACTACATTAGAGACATAAAGCTATGAATGACTTTTCCTACTTTATTTTTCTCATTTTCTTAGTTAAAGCTATTTCATTTTTGTTATTGTTCTTATTCATTATTGAAGTTTCATTTACTTGTTTAATGAAAACTGAAAATGTGTTTTAAACAATAATCTCTTGCAATTAGATGGTGAAAAGCAAATACATAATCACTGTACAACTTCTATAAATATTACAAGGTATTTGGAGTTTACAATTAGAATGTTAGCACAGATCTTCATGTTGATTTCTATTGTGACTACATACACAAAAACACTATAAAACATACAGCAGATACTTGCACTAGTGATAGAAAAATAACAATAATAAACATGGAGAATATTCAAGTGAAAAGTCAGTGCCTTTTGCAAATGTGTAAAGGTGATAATTACATGGCCAAAATATTAAATCTCAGCAGTTCGGAGATACACTGTGTTTATGACTGCCACCCCATTCATTTTACTCATACAGGCTATAAATAGTTAATATGGCAATCATGATTCACTTTTTAAAAAAAATATATTTGTATTGGTTTCAGAGAGGAAGGGAGAGGGAAAGATAGAAACATCAATGATGAGAGAGAATCATTGATTGGCTGACTCCTTAACACCCCCTACTACGGATTGAACCCACAACCCAGCATGTACCCTGAACGGGAATCAAACCTGACCTCCTGATTCATAGGTCGCCTCTCTCAATCAGCTGGGTTCATGATTAACTTTTAAAAATCATTAAGATTATCAATTTCTCACTCTTGAGTTTTTCTGGGTTTACTAAGAATGAAAAGTATCATTTTTAAGAGAAGTCCATGAGTCTTGGTTTCTGAACAGAAAAATCAAAAAACATCACGTTCAGAAAAAAATGAGAAAAATTACAGAAAATGATCAATTCTGGGACAAAAACAAAGAATCTATAAAGGTATAATGACTCTTTTCAGAAGAGAACAACAAGTTGAAAAAAATTCCAAAATAAAACTTAAACTTTATTTTGGAAAGTAGAAAGGATAAGATACCCAAAATTGTTTACTCATATAATAATCCTTTTCAAATGGAATGGCAGATCATTTTATTAGCTAGTTTTCCAACAAGTAGAGATTTCCAAAGGGTCTGAGTGATGGTTCTATTCCACAAAAACGTCTATCTATTAAACTTATATTGTGAAAGCTATCTTGTTACTGTTATTCTCAAAGTAAACCCAACTGGTATACATAGAAAATGATTGATTTTAGTTTCAGTTGATTTCTGCTTATACAGAGCAATGAGAATAAGTGAAGAAATAATATATAATTAGACTTATTATGCCTGATAGGCATAATAAAGCTAATTGTTCCCTTCCAATAAAAAAGTAGAACCCTATCATATGAAGAAAACTTCAGATTATCCCTCATTAAATAACATATATGATAATCATCATAAAATATTTTATTTCTTCAGACATACTCAGCATTATGTAGGCTTAAGTTAACAAAACTCAGTGGAATCCTTGAACGTTTAATTCATTTTGTCAGGAATTTGTCAGATAACAAATGAAATTTGATAATGGTTTTTAAAGTCAAGTTGACAGGTATCAAAGAGAAAAGGTAATATCACTTATTTAATGAATTAAACATTGAAAAACTATAGAATCACTAATTTTAGAGCTCATGGAGACTCTAAAAATCATTTTGAGCCAAACTCCCCATTTTTCCATTGAGATAACTAATGACCAGAGAGGTGAATTTACTTTATCCGGATCACATAGTAACAGTTTGCACTTCCTGTGTAATAAGAGGTGGTAATCACAGGGCAAAGAATCCCTTCTGGTACATCACATTTGTTAAGGCTTGCTTACCAAGCACTTTACATGTGTTGCCTCATTTAATCCCCAGAGCAACTCTACAGGTTATACATGATCATCTCCAGTTAATAGAAAAGAAAATTGGTTCACACTGTAAATAATTTTCTCTACAATACAGCGAGTTTTGGAGCCAATATTTGATCCAATGTGTCTACAAATCCCCACCTCTTTCTACTCTGCCTTCCTGAGAAGCTTGTGGCCTCTCTTTTAAGTAGAAGTTGCTTTTATAAATATCTACTTGAGGGCGGCAACCCCGTATCACACAGATTATGGTTAGAAAATTTAGAGTGACCCAAGGGTAAATTTAACCTCCAATAGGCAAATCAGTGTGCTAGAAGAACAAGACACTTCTAATCTAAGAGCATGCTTCCTCGTGTTAACTGTCTCTCCTTTCAGGACTGAAACTAATTGTTTCAGGAGTGTCATGCACTTATAAAATAGCAATTCCCACAAGGAAGTATGAGTAATCATCATACAAAGGCATAATAAAAGAGAAGTCTTCACGTGACCAATATTGAGATTGCTTTTGTGGGCCAACAACCTCTCAGGAATCTAGACACTTTAACAATTTACTTAAAAAGAAAAAGGGGAGCCCTAGCTGGTTTGGCTCAATGGATAGAGCATTGGCCTGTGGACTGAAGGGTCCTGGGGTTCAATTCCCATCAAGGGCATATGCCTTGGTTGCGGGCTCGATCCCCGGTAGGGGGCCTGCAGGAGGCAGCCAGCCGATCAATGATTCTCTCTCATCATTGATGTTTCTATCTCTCTCCCCCTCTCCCTTCCTCTCTGAAATCAATAAAAATATATTTTTAAAAAATAAGAAAAGAAAAGAAAAAGGGGAAGTTATGCATGAGGTTCTGTGATGAGAGAAGAGAAACAGGAAAATGAAGAATTCTCGGGCTTTATCCACAGGTCAGTCCCATCGGTTGGAAGCATTAGGAGGAAAAGCTAGTTCTAATCTGGCTCTGATGGCAGGGAGGCCATCAGAAAACAGCACAGTTTTGCATCTCAAAGGTCTACTACAGCTGGGGAGTTCCAGGAGACAGGAGATGGACAGGGGGGCAATAGGCCAATGAAGGAACAGCAGCGCTTTGGTGGCTATGATGGAGCTTGGCAGGCTGAGATTTGTTCATAAGCACATGCAACACACGCACACCCCCAGAAACCTCCCGAAATACATAGGTGAACTTTTCAAAGGGCTGTCATGTGATGGGAAAAAGTAGTAGAAATATGTTCAGTGAAACCTGGGTAGAAATGCTAAACAACATATTTGGTGAGGAAGTCCTATCCAAATAGTACTATAAAATGTGGGCTTTATACCATAGTTTCTTAAAGTCGAAATGATGTTTAATGTTATGTACTACAACCTCTTGGATGAGGGAACTGAGCCCTAGAGGTGTGATTTCACTCTCAAGGTCACACAACTAGACAGTGATAAGGCCAGAGCTTGTGACCACTGCTTTCAGCTGAATCATACTGCCGCTTTTGGTCCCCACTGGTCTGTTTCATTTATTAAAATAGCTGTGCATTTAGCATTCTATGAGTTTTTTAAATGTCTGAGAAGTGAGAATTTTTTTTTTAATAGAATGTGGGCTTTGCAGTTTTAGAAATACTAGTTATTGTAAATACCAAATGTTTCCCTGAACTAGCTCTTTTCAAAAGTTCCTTCAAAAATAACTCCTTTGCAATGCCAGATAGGGCACCTGAGGACAATTTATCTTTTCTATGTCATTCATCTAATATCTTTACATTTAAAGTGCTAGTACAGAGTTTTGATTACAAGACAAAAATGTTAAAATTGAATGCATCATTGACTTGAAAATATTTCTTGTCAAATCTTGCTGCTGCCTCTGGTCTTTTTTATCCTCTCAGAATGAACTGGCTTAACGTTAGGAAGAAGAATGCTACATACTAACTGGGAAGTTAATGATAATTTTAAATTAAGCTAATGTGTAGCTAAATATTAAATTGAGAAGGATGTGGCTACCACATATATATAGAAGCTCCGACTTCATCTATGTTATATATAATTAACAGAGATGATCTTTGTTATCAGCATTAGCTAAGAGTAAGATTTTTGAGTTTTAATTTTAGCTCGCTCTCTAATTGTTTTGTGGTCCTGTGTCATTTAATTTCTATCTTCAGTCTTGGTTTTTAGAAGAGCATGTATGTAGCCTTTCTTATCTAATAAAATACAGTCCCATAGATACCGATATTAATTTACAAAGGCACTGGATGAGTTATTGATTTCCAATATAATATGAGCTGATGTTGTCTTATACAGATTATGATCTGTTTTAGGTAGCCAAGGGAATAGTGGGAGTACTTTTCCTACCATATATAATTACCTCAAAGTTCAGGAGCTGCATTGATGATCAAATAAAATAACATGTGAAGCTCACTTTAAATTTTAAAGTTACATTGAGATATAAGGAACTATTATTATTATTGGCTACTGAGTAAATGTTCCCATATAGTTTTTGAGGCTGCTCTGCTAGCAATCCCTTCCATCAGTGTGCTGATATCTTGCATCTGGAGAGCAGTGCTCTGAGGGAAAATTAGGAGACATATTCCTATTTCATACTCAAACCCTCTATGGGTTGCTGATAACATGCCCACACTTTATCTTGACAGACAGGCACTACTCTATTCTCCTCATCAGGAGCAATTCTGTGATCACTTTCTTTTCCATGAATACAAATCCTAAAATTCTGTGTTGATTCTGAATTTTGAAAATTCTATTATCTATAATAACAAAAGCATAACACGCTAATTAGACCAGACACCCAAATGACCTTCCAGATGTCATTCTGGACGTCCTTCCCGACAAAGCTGCCATGGGCGGGGGGCGCAAGGCAGAGGCGGTTAGGGGCAATCAGGCAGGCAGGCAGAGTGGTTAGGGGTGATCAGTCAAATAGGTGAACAGTTAGGGGGGATCAGGCAGGCAGGCAGGTGAGTGGATAGGAGCCAGCAATCCTGGATTGTTAGAGGGATGTCAAACTGTTGGTTTAGGCCCAATCCTACATCAGGCCTAAACCAGCAGTTGGAAATCCCCCAAGGGGCCCCGGATTGTGAGAGGGTGCTGGCCAAGCTGAGGGACGCCCCCCCCCATCCCCCATGCATGAATTCATGCACTTCACCTCTAGTGGGTAAACAACTAGCAATATTTTTATTGCAAGACAACTTAAGAACCAAGAACAAAAGCAAGGTTCCTCTGAAAGGAATATACCATACTTTATTGACTGAGAGAATAACAACACCTCAACACAAAATAAAGGGCTATCTGTGTTAGGGGCAGAATTGTTAATCATTCTCTGTTAACTGTGATTGCTAGCTATAGTTATAGGAAATATTAATCATGCTCTGTTAATGGTGATTGTTCTGTTCTGATTAGAGAAAGCACATTCTAAACTGGCTGGGAGTTGTACACCCAGGGCCTTGGGCTGGGGTCCATTCTCCTTATCCGAGAACTGCCTGTCATCATGGAAAGATTAACAAGCTAGTTGCCAAAACAATAGAATCCCAGAGGCGCCCACCCTTTGCAACCCCCAGCCTGCATTGCCTGCAATCTGTAACCATTTTACTCATTTTTATTCCTTTTGCCCACTTCCCCGTGTAATCTTTGTCCTACCCAATATAAGTAGCTGGCTTATGGGAGGGGCAGAGCAGATTTTTGTGGATGACCTGCCCCTCTCCCATACTGCCAGCATTATTGGCATAAACACTCATACATTATTCAACCTTGTTCCTGCTTAACTGGCTTAATGACAGGCAGCCCAGGCTCACTTGTTGTCTGGTTTCATAAGGAGGGAAAGGAAGGCGCTATATGATTTTTTTTTTCAAATTACTGGCTCCAAGGAGAGATAGCCCATCCTAACTCCAAACACACACACAATATGGAAAATCCAAGCAATCATCAACCTATGGCTCCTAGACAGGTGACCAGAGAAGTAAAGAACTCTCCTCACAGAATTCAAACTGGCAGTAGTCTGCATCTCCGTTACATTTTGGAGTTGCTCTTCCCTCAGTTGGTCGTCACCTGATACAAACAGTATCAAGTCAGGAATCCGGGCCATCAGTGTCATTCTATAGACAGATGGTGTGCCTTACCCATCTGTCTATGAGTATATCGCGGCCATTTTCTCAGCAGTCTGAGTCTTCCTTGACTTGATGGATGGTTTTTATTATGTATTACAAGCAATTTTCTCTCTGGCAATATGTCAATGGCCACTTCATGCTTCATACGTTAGACAACACCCTGTTCTGTCATCATTTGGGCAGTTTAGAAGATGGTACATGTGTATCACTTCCCATTCCTCATGGTATATTGTACTCATGTTTCTACCTCAGCTTGGTATCTCTAATACAGCCTGATTGAGCCAGCCCAATTATCCTGAGTTAATTATCCTCCACCCATTTTTGAAACCTAGCTGATCACAATCTTCAAAAAGAAAAAAATGAGAGCTAGGATAAATCTCAAGGCTTAGTTCCCTGTGTGCTTACTTTGTCTCACTTACCAGCTTCCTGGACAGCGAGCACAGTTCTTTCATCTGGGTAAGCCTACATAGCAACCAGCAGACCAGCACACATAGTAATTATTTAGTAACTAGAGGCCTGGTGCATGAAATTCAGTCACGGGTAGGGTCCCTAAGCCTGGCCAATGACCAGGGCTGATCTGCAGGGCGATCAGGGGGGCCCCCCCGCTGTCACCACTCGCACCACTCGCTTGCTGGCCCCGCCCCCCACCACCACTGCCAGTCATCTCCCTCTGTGGGGCAACTGGTGGGGTGATCAAGGGGACCCCACTGGCACCTGCCTTAGCTGGCCTGGACCCTGTGGGCTGGGGGCAGCTCCTGCATTGAGCGTGTGCCCCCTGGTGGTCAGTTCCACTGGCCAGTCAATTCGGTCAACTTGCATATTAGGCTTTTATTATACAGGATTATGAATTTAACCATTGTAGTAGCGCATGGATAAGCCACTTCTTATGTTGAACTTATAACAAGGTCACACAAAATTATCTAGCAACCTCTGTTTATTAAATAAGTAATAAAATAACTCAGTTTAATCATTATATTTTCACTTGAAGATAATTCTATAAATTGCTGCCTCTGGTATCTGGTGAACTGTTAACCTAAAAAAAACAAAGCCGTTCAAAGTGAGAGGCAACAAACATTTATTTGAGATAAAAGAGAATCTCTATTCTGGAAACACTGATTCAGGCTGACACCCGAATGGTGTTCTGATTAGGAGACAAGGCAAGAGGTATTTATGAGAAAGAGAAGGAGAACCATTACACCAACAGGAGGAACGGATTCCTTTTATTATATTTTTAATTTTTACTCTTCACCTGAAGACTTGCTTGGAGAGTGGAAGGGCGTGAGAGAGAAAAACAGCCACAGGTTGACCCAACCAGAGATGGAGCCAGCAACCTTGTGGTGCACAGGAGGACTCTCAACCAACTGAGCCACTCTGCCTGGGGAGACAAACATCACTCTATGTGCAGATCAACTAACATTCTGATGCTAATTCTAAACAATGCTTTTAATTTTCAGTCTAATAGTCATCAGTCAGGTAGCTAGTCATGATATCTGCTTTCTTTTATCTTTGCAAGCAGTTCTTAGGAACACAATGTTGCTTTAGGCCTAGTCCAAAGGTTGTGTGACCCTGTTTTAACACTACAACGTTTTAAAGCATGACATGCAAGGCAGCTCCTCTGGGATGGCCGTGCGGGCTCCATTTGAAAGTGGCTCTAGTTATATTCTTTTTTTCCAGAACAATTCCTCAGTGTCGAGAATTAATCTGCATTCAACAAGTGAGCAATTTTATCCCCTTCCCACCCTTACAATCAGTGGCGATATAATATCCAAGAGGGGAAAACATAAAACATGTTTGGAGATTGTAATGAATTTGATTACAATGACACCAAATTAAGCCTATTTTCATTCCGATATTACAAAACAGCAGCAGGAGGTCTGACTAGATAACGTGCTTTTACTTTATTAAATTCCTTATGTTACAGTCGGCTCGACTAAGTGCTCCCTGGGAGTGAATTAAGAACGTTTGGGCCTTGTCTTTACATTCAAAACAGCGTGGCTCCAAATCAGGCTTTTACACTTCACTTGAACATGGCAGCCAGAGGGAGAGTCCCTAGGGCTCCCTCGCTTCTTGCTGCTTACTGCCTCCTCGGTGCAGACCGGTTTTCCTGCTGCCTTTAGGCCATGCCATTTCACGGTGTGGCCCTGGGCAAATGGAAGACTGACTTGCCCCAACTGGACCATCTCAGTTGTCCAGCACAAATGCCATACAAATTTGAAAATTGTTCACAACCCTGGCCTCTTTAGAGAGAACCAAAACCCTACCTCCTTCGGTGGACATATACTTAATGGCTGTTTCACTCCACCTCCACAATGCTAATCAATTAACTGTTTCCTTAGAGTCTCCTAAAGAGCTGGTACACTTGCCAAAGCTTCAGGCAGACACTAAGAGGATGTAAGTTTTGGCTATGGGGGGAAAAAGGCACTTCTAAAATGTTAGAATCTTTATGCACAATGGGATGCCAGGCAAGAGGAAAATCAAAGGCATCTAAAGAGAACTGAGTCAACTTGGACAGCCCTTAAACAGTTCAGACCACTAACATCCAGCACATGTCCCGCCTCAGCCACGCCTAATGACAGCTCAGCTGAGCAGCCTTCTAATGGCCCTGGCAGTCTCCCTTGCCAGCTTCCTGTCTCACCTGACAAGGTGGTGTTCAAAAATCTATTCTTGCAGCTGGTTTATTACATGTCTTTTCATAACAGTGGGCACATTCTGCCTGATGGCAACCATGTTGTGAAATCAGTCACACATTATCCTACCCTCAACTGCTGGGGATGGGACTCTTCCTGTCTGTTGTTAAGGATTTGATTTCTTCTAGTAAAATGTGCTTTCCTGTGGCAGCTGCACAAGGGCATTCTCTGCAGTTGAAAAGGAAAAGCTGAGAGGCCGGGCCACCCACCAGCCCTAATCTAAAGGGGGACACCATAGAGTCCAATGGGGTGCCAGTTTTCCTTCTCTGAGACAGAAATATCATTTTTCTCCATGTGTCCCCTCTCAGTGCACGCCTTCTCTGTCTTACTCATGCAGGGAGAGGGCCTAAGCAGCAGTCTGGCCTCCCTCTGCAGGAGAAGACCAGGCGATCAGGGGAAGGTGCTGCCTCCATCACCCCGCCACTGTTGCTGCTACTGCTGCTGCTGCCACCGCCGCCTCTGGCCACCTTGGCTGCCTGCCCTCAGCCCTTGCAGCTGCCGGCTGCCTGCCCTCGGCCACCCCAGCTTTGTCCAGTAGGACGTCTGGCTTTCCAGTCTAATTAGCACATTATGCTTTTATTATTATAAATAGTTACATTAATATCATTTTATTTTTTTCTCTCGGGCTTTTCTGTATTTCACTTACTGAATCACCCCTGTGAGCATAGCCTATGTTCTCTTCATTCCTCAGTATCCAGGCCAGGACACTCCATCCCTACTGGGTTTCGGAATTTACTTCAACCCTGAGCGGGCTTCTCTGCCTGAGAT
>NW_006383018.1:1066130-1069109 GCF_000327345.1 Myotis davidii | reverse complement strand
TCTTTCCTTAAAGGATGATTTTATCTCATCCTTTAAGGCGCTATGAATACGCTTCAGCCCTCTTTCTAGAGAAACCTCCCTTGATGTATGCACCACATCAAGTATCCAAAGACTACACTGGACATATCACTAACCCTCAGTCAGAAAAGCAAGAGAATCTCCAAACTTCAGACACGTGTCTTATCGTTCTGTTCATTTAATCTCCAGAGTAATCAAAGGGAACGGGGTTGATGCCAGTTGTTCTTTTAGAAAAGAAGTCAGATCAGAGATCCCGGGAGATTTCTTGGTTAACTCTAAAACTGTCATTGAGATTGTGGTCTCTTTCATAAATATCAAGAAATAGAAAACTCCAGCAAAAGCATGAAAACTTCAAGTAAAATCAAAAGCCCTGTGAGAATGTAGTTTCACTAAAGAACTACTGCACAGCCGGTAGTCATAAAAAAACACCTGGGAAGTGATTGGCCAGGACTGTAGTGACAGTAAGCTAGAAAATACGTTTTCTCTTCAAAGCGAGAGCATCCGGTGGCCCTGTATGATACAGTCAATGCCCTATGACTCTCGTACACCAATTTAAATCCAAGCAGGGTCAGTTGTCAGAGCAAAAGTCATTTGTGCCCAATAGCATTCTATTAGCCCGTGTGAAATGTTTCAACATTCTGAACCTCGCATTTAGGGGATGTGACTACATGGTCAGGAACACTCAATTTGTTCTCACTTGGAACCTCCAATGATAAACACAAGTGAACAGACTAGCAAATGATGAGTAACAGTCTAATTCAATTTTACAATTATAATAATAGCAACAGCAACAAAACACATTTTATTTATGTAACACTTTACCTTTTCAAGGCACATTCATGTTTATTTCTTTTTTTCTTTTAACAGCTCTGTGAAATTAACTAATTTACAAAATATTATTGCTTTAATTTACAGAAGTGGAAAACTGAAGTTCAGATTTGCTAAGTAAGTTACACCTTGACTTATCACCTAAACTCAAATCCTAATCATGAACAGAACTGAACTAGGTCCCTAACCTTTCTGATTTCAACTCTAAATTCATTCTTGGGCAATATGTTGGCTCTTTTAAAGAGTTTTTGTAAGAACTCAGTTCTTTAGGAAAAAGTAACTTCATCAATTGGACAATTTAGAAAATAAACTGTTGTCCAGGTAATTTTCCTAGTGTAGAAATGTTATGTCCTTTCATAGTAGAGCAATGTGGTGTTTTCAGAATAATCAGTTGAGCATGCTAATATTGACAGTAGCAAATTTATGTATTTTTCCTGACGTCAATAATAATAAAACCAAAATTTAAGAACAGCAAACATTTATTGATTGTGTCACATGTGATAGCCTTTATTTTTAAACCTCAGAACTTAACAAAGTAAGCTTTCTAACTTAGGTTCGAGATATAAACAGCATAAAAAGGTTTAAAAAGCTTGAACCGGCCCAGAGAAAGAGTGGCAGACCTGGGCTACAATGTCTGCCAGCCTGGTTTCAAAGCTCACACTCAGTCATTACATTTGCACCTAGACGAGCATAGAGCAGCATCAGTCAGGAACCGTCTCTGAGGTTGGTGTAAGAAAAACCAAACTATGAAAACCTGCACTCGTTTATTAGGGTTCATCTGGTCAAGAGAAACTGTACAATATTATTGTCTCAAGCACTACACTATTTTCCCAGCAAACCTATCAAATGTATATATTTTACAAACACAACAGGACAAATTCAAGTGTGATTTGAAACAAAAAAAATGTGGGTATTTTGAGTCCAAGTTCTTGTCTCTCAAAATCTCCGACAAAAAACGATTAATGGAACCAAAGCTAATTGGGAGAAGCCAGTCCTGGAAAAGGTGCAGCTGGGGTTCCGGGAGCAGCCAGTGTCCAGGGCTTCCTTTCCAGGTTACAGTGGGGAGCAGTTTAGTATCCAAGCTAATTAAAGTCTAATAGTTTATGTGTGGAGGTCCCCATGGCCATAAGCCGCTGGGCACAGGGAACAGGAATATGAGGGTATCCATTGTGAGCAGTGCGGGGAGGAAAGGGGAGGGAGCACGCACTATTTTTGTATATATGCTTGCCTCGCTGCCTTGTGATTGGTTATCTGCACGCTGCCTGTCTTAGTAATACCCAGACATTTTAAAGTTCATGCCTCTAGCACATACTCTTCCTTCCCACCTGAGTTGGGGTGTCTTAGTAACTCCTCCTGGCTGGGTTCCTGGTTTCACTTCCTCCTCCCATGGTCCCACCCCTATCTAACTAACTATTTTCTATCTCAATTTCAGTTTAACAGCAAACATTCCTTGAGTTGGTATCAAGTGCAAAATACTGGGAACTCTATGGTCTTAACAATGTAAGGAATTCAGGATTTAAAAAACACAAAAGAATAAACATACCTGCAGCCTTGGAGAGCACCTGGAGGAATCCTTGCAAAGCACAACAAACGGCAAATGAAATGTAAGTTGCAAGAGCCACGGTTCTCAAACTTTAGCGGGCATTAGAATCACCTGGAGAACTGGCTAACACATGGATCACTGGGCCCCACCCCCTGCGTGTCTGATGCAGAAAGTCTGAGTCTGAGAATTTGCATTTCTAACAAGTTTCTAGGTGGCACTAATGGTGCTCCTGGGACCACATCAGAACCACTGCGATAGAGGTTCAATCGAATCCTAAGAGAGCACAGAGGAAGGTGCAATAAGCCTTCGGAAGTACAAGTGAACTTCATGGAGGACTCGGCCTTTGAACTGTGCTCTGACAAAGGAGCAGAATTTCCGATATTGAGAGAGAAGGTGCTTCAGTCCCAAGAGGAGGCATAAGCCTTCGGGCTCTTCCCTCTCTCCTTTTCCTGATTTGCTGGCCTCACCCATCTCTTGCAGAGTAGAATGAAAATTATAAAGCCACATCTCCTGCCCAATAACTCAATCTACATTGATGTTTTCTTGGCTTCCACCAGTTCCTGACATTTCAGAATGGAATTAAAAAGCAG
>NW_006383018.1:1049032-1065580 GCF_000327345.1 Myotis davidii | reverse complement strand
AAGGCTCAGCTGATAAATATTTTAGATTTTGCAAGCCACCTATGGGCATGTGATCACACAAGATCATGATCATGAGAGATGTTGAAAACTGGGACAAATAATTGCCAGTAATCATTACCATTTTTTTTTAATTTTCCCATAAAAAACACTAGCATCTTTTCTCTTTCATTTTATTTTAATAAGATTTGGTCAGTAAACAGAATTTGCGACCTAAATATTTGATTTTGTTGGTTAAAAAAAACACATGATTTTAAAAAAATAATACTGTTGCTTTCAAGTTCTATTTGGCTTCCCAAAAATAATTTATTAAGTCAAGCTAGTTTATTTCAGTACCCCAAACACAAGCCATCCAGTTTCATTCACATTTTCTATTTTGTTTTGCCTGCTGCTTCATTACTTGTGTTTCCTCATGAGCCTTTAGAGAAAATGTTATTCCTTCAGTTGTGCAAATTGAAAACCTATTTTTAAAAAACTGTGTCCCAGCCATTTTGATTATCCTATTCTATTCCCTTCTTCATTTATTTAATCAATAGAGACTATAAATGAGCCCCCATCTCTCTCCTGAGTGTAGTTGTAGCAGCCTATTGTATTCTTATTAACACTTTAACACACATTTCACTTTGTTCCCTTATTGAAGAGATAGTTTACCTCCCAGTTTACATCTCCTTTAAGAATTTTTCTCTAAAGTGCTTTATAGAAAGATTCCTAATCAAGTATCCTTTTAAAGTAATGTAAAGTGGAAACAGAGAGTTTCACAATTTAAGTTGCTAGAGTTTACAAAGTGGTGAATAGTTTAAAGATTTTTGCTTCCTTGTGGTTAAAACTAAGGTTTTTAAGATTGTGAGCTTCTCCTTTAACTGAGATGGACTTGTACGTTTAAAACAAAACGTTTCTCATAAATCCATATAAGTGAATGAAACACTTCTTACTTTTGGTTAATATAAAAGTAATTATGAATAATATATAATAGAAACAGAAAAAAGCACTTAATTTTAATACTTAATTGTACTTTTAAAACTTAAAAGGCATTTTTTTCTGATTTTCCTCGCCCTGCAGATGACACCTCAGAAATAAGCCTAATCAGTCCTGACACATGGAAGTCACGCTGTCACAGTTTTCTCCGGTTCATGCCATAATTGGGAATCAGTCAACTGTGGCAATCTCTTCACAGCACTATGATTTGGCATTATATCCTCAGCTCTTATGGAGGGCTGATAAAATAGTGAGCTCTATGAGGAAACTCTGTAGCTTCGATAAAACTGCTACTGAAGACACCTCCTATTATATTGTTCAATGTCCCTACACAGATCCTCGCATTTCATGTTTTTCTCAAGGTCCCAAGCAAGAAAAAGGTCTTCCCTCTTGATGATTTTATTTGGTCTCTTTCTTAAAATTTAAAAAGAGTTTTAAACTAATAAATTCAGCAAAGTTACAGGACATAAAATGAATATACAAAAATGAGTTCCATTTTTACACACAATGAACAATCTGAAATGGAAATTAGGAAACATTCCCATTTACAATAGCTTCTAAAGAATAAAAATATTCAGGTATAAAGTTAACCAAGTAGGTTAAAGCCTTGTATAGTAAAAACTGCAAAACATTGCTGAAAGAAATTAGAAAGACATAAATAAATGTAAGGACATCCCATGTTTATGGATCAGAAGCGATAATGTTGTTTAAATGTCTATATCACTGAAAGAAAGCTACAAAGTCAATGCAATGCTTCTCAAAATCCCAATAGCATGTTCTACAGAAAAGAAAAATCAATTCTGAAAAGTATATGAAATCATAAGAACCCTGAATAGCCAAAATAATCTAGGACAAGAACAAAGCTAGAGGCCTCACACTTTGTGACTTTAAAACATATTACAAATCTTTAATAATCAAAACAGTATGGTATTGACATAACGACAGACATACAGATCAATAGAATAAACATACACCAGAGAATCTAGAAATAAACACACACATAAATGGTTAGATGATCTTCAGCAAGGTTTTCAAGACTACACATGGGGAAAAAGTAGTCTCTTCAATAAATAATGTTGAAAATGTAATATCTACATGCAAAACAAAACAAAAAAAGAAAAAGAAATTAAATCCTTATCATACACAAAAATCAACTCAAAATGGACTGAAGACTTAAATGTAAGACCTAAAACTATCAAAATGCTCAGAAGGAAACATAGGGAGAAATCTTCATAATATGGTCTTTGCAATAATTTTTTGGATATGATGCCAAATGCACAGCCAACAAAAGCAAAAATAGGCAACTGGGATTACATCAAACTAAAAGATTTATGTACATATAGGAAATAAGCAAGAGTGAAAAGTCAACCTATGGGATGAGAGAAAATATTTGCAAACAGTCTGTCTGATATGGGGTTAATATCTAAAATACTGTATATGAGGAATTTCTACAGCTCAATAGCAAATAAGTAAACAAGTAAAAAAATAACATGAATAAAAATTGAGCACGGGACTTGAATAGACATTTCTCCGCAGAAGACATACAAATGCCATCAGGTACATTAAATGATGCTTAACATCACTAATCATCAGGGAAATGCAAATCAAAACCACAGTGAAATGTCATCTCACAAGAGTTGGTGAGGATGTGGTGTTTTGGTTTTTTTTAATATATTTTATTGATTTTTCACAGAGAGGAAGGGAGAGGAATAGAGAGTTAGAAACATCGATGAGAGAGAAACATTGATCAGCTGCCTCCTGCACACTCCCTACTGGTATGTACCTGCAGCCAAGGTACATGCCCTTGACCAGATTCAAACCTGGGACCCTTGAGTCCACAGGACAATGTTCTATCCACTGAGACAAACTGGTTAGGGCTAAAAATATATTTTTATTGATTTCAGAGAGGAAGGGAGAGAGAGAGAGATAGAAACATCAATGATGAGAGAGAATCATTGGCCGCCTCCAGCACACCCCCTATTACAGATCAAGCTCACATCTTAGGCATGTGCCCTTGACTGGAATTGAACCAGGGACCCTTCAGTCCGCAGGCCAACACTCTATCCACTGAGCCAAACCAGCTAGGACGGTCCAATGTAGTTTATGAGGCATAATCATTTTTCCCTCAAGCACAGTCTCAAGTTTGAGAAAATACTTGGAATCCAGGAAAGTAGAGAAATATACCATAAATGACATCATATTAATTGGATTCACCATCATGTATTCCACCAACAAGTATCTTTTTTCATCAACTTACTCTGTAAAGACTCTAGGCTAGTTACTAAGGTACAGGGAGTCCCATGCACAAGTTCTGACAGAGAGGGACTTCCATACGCATTTAGCAGTAATCAAATCATTGACTTTCAGAGCCAGTAATGAATTATTGGTCCAGTGTTGATGCCCAAGGTTTCCAGATTTGGCTTCTAAGTTGTGCTTTATGTAATTATAACATATAATTGTTAGGGTATTATTTATGTACCAATTATTGTTTGACAGGTATAGCCCAAAAATCCAACATCTGTCTTGAGCAAAAGCTTTGTCCTGCACATAAGCCTAATGAGGTTGGCTTCCATATGAATAAAATTACATATACTAATAAATGCAACCCTGAGTTTTATTGTCCCCCATAGGTTCCAAATAATTTGGCTGTAACTCTTTGGGGATGACATTCATGAAAAAGCCCTGTAATCTTTGTTATTGTATTCTCAGCTATAGGTACTTACAAAGCTGTGATTTATCTAAATTGTATTTTGTCAGAGGGTTGTAAAAGGGATAATGTGAAAATACTTTTGGGATATTGTTAGTAAATTTATAAAATTACTTTCTGTATCTAGTTAAACCAAGTAATTTTTTTTACTCATTGCGTTCAGGGCAGCCTTTTGTATCATTGATGATTTCAAAGGGATAAAAATTAAACACCCAAATTAAAGATTCTTTGTCTAAAAGCATGTCTGTTAGGACAAAGTAATCATGTATGAGGCTCAAGGATTGCCCTTAGATAAGTGAACAGTCTAAGCCAGTGGTTCTCAACCTTCCTAATGCCACGACCCTTTAATACAGTTCCTCATGTTGTGGTAACCCCCAACCATAAAATTATTTTCATTGCTACTTCATAACCGTAATTTTGCTACTGTTATGAATCGTAATGTAAATATCTGATATGCTATATGTGTTTTCTGATGGTCGCGACCCACAGATTTAGAACCGCTGGTAAACCTAAAACTATAGAACTGCACACTGATATTTCCAGAAATTCTCCTCTTGTCCACTTTATGTTGATCCCTCAGATCCAGGAGTGAATTATTGGTCCCAGTGTCATATGCATACCACTGTGGCACATCTCACTGCTGCTTGATCCAACCAACACTGCAGTCCATACATCAGTGTTTCATCCAAGAAGAGGTTTGTCGTGGGTAACAGATGTTCCTTGGCACTGCTGTCCCATTCTGAGGCCAACGCAGAACTAATGGTACAAAATAATGAGAAGGGTTTGACATCCTATGGACATGAAGTCTGTTGCATGTACAATGCCAGAGCTCCATAGAAATTTGGAATCTCTCCATGTCCCCTTACTGCTGTTGTCTCGAGCCATCAGTGAATATAATATACTTTAGCTTCTCAGTTCTGTAACCTTTAATCATATGTCTGAAACCTTTGCATCTTAGCCTATCCCTGTATATAGAAACAGCATATGTTGACAATATAAATCTGTGCGAAAATAGAATATTTAAGAAGTTGACACTGATGATTTTTTCATCCACATGGAAAAAAAATTATTTTTTTAAAATATATTTTTATTGACCTCAGAGAGGAAGGGAGAGGAAGAGAGAGATAGAATCACCGAAGAGAGAGAATCATGGATCAGCTGCTTCCTGCACACCCCCTACTGGGGGTCAAGCCTGCAACGCCGGCATGTGCCCTGACCAGAACTGAACCGTGATCTGGTTCATAGGTCAATGCTCAACCATTGAGCCATGCCACCTGGGCCCACATGGAAAAAAATTTAGATCTCTACCTCATGCTATTCCAAAAATAAGTAAATAAAAAGTGATCAAAAGACAAAGTGGACAAAAAGCAAGAAAGAAGAGAATATAGGTAATTGGTGAAATTGTTTTAACACAGAAGTAGATAAAGATTTATTTATTGAGCCAGAGAAAGCACAAGACAAAGAGTAAAAGGTTAATATATTTGAATATTGCATCAACATAAAAATATTCTTTATAAAATAGGTACCACAAAGTTTAGAAAAACAACCCAAGAAAAATATTTTCAATAAATATAAATGACAAAGGATTTGAATCCAGAATATATATACATATTCCATGACTTTAGACAATTCAGAGAATAGAAGTCAAATGACCAATAAACTCATGAAACAATACCTTATTCACTAATCAGGGAAATGCAAATTAACAATAACATTTCGTACTTACAGTTGGTAAAATGTTAGTCTTGTCAAGGTTTTCAAACAAAGGGAATGGTTATTCACTGCTGGTGGGATTCTAAATCAGAACAGCCACTTTGAAAAACAATTTGATACTAGGTAAGAAAGATAAAGACAAACATGCCCTACAATCCATGGTACCTCCCTATTAGGCATATAGTCTAGACTAGAGAAATGTTTGCACATGAGCATTGGGAAACATATACAATATTAATTATTGTAGTACTGTGTACCCAAATAAAAGTAATACAAAAAGAAAGGAAGTCACCTATATATCGTTAATAGGGGAATGAATTATGATACCATAAACATTGCTATTGCAATTAGCAGCATGGATAGATCTCAAAAATAGCATTAAAATAAGGCAGAAAGATATCTACAATACAATATTATTTTATAACTTTAATAATTTTCAACACAATTCTATAAATTTTATATGGATGAATACTTGATATGGAAAAATATAAAAGCATATGAGAGAATGATAAGCTCCAAATCTTATTCAAGATGGTGATTATATGATTACATTTGGGATGGGAGGGATGAGCAGGGATATAGTAGGTACACAGAAGGGTTCAATATTGGTTTTTAACTATGTTAATATAGTAAATAATAAAAGTTGTTCATTTGAATGGTACATGTATGGTTTTTTAAAAATATTATCATCGTAGTATCAGCAGCATGGCAAACTCCAGGTCTCTCCACTGGGAAGTTACAAGTTGGACAGCTATAATTCAACAAAGAATTCTCAGCTCAACACACAAACACAGAAGATATATTGTAGTATATACTGAAATACATACATGAAAAAGTATATATCTTTCATAAATATATCAAAATGTGTATACCTTTACTCACATTGAGACATCTGAAGGTGGGTGAATCAGGGTGAACAAAGAAGATGGAACAGGAGAAGGAAAGAGACGGGGACCCACAGACACAGTCTGGTGCTCACGGTGCAACACCCACTGGGCAGACCAGAGGCGCAGAGGAGACCACTGAGCCTGGATAGCCAGTACACAATGAGGTTGAGCCCAGGGACAGGGGCAGGGAAGGGGTACAAGTGGTATGACAACATTCCACAAACCACCGTCACCAGGCAAAGAAAGCCACAGACATGGAAACCATGCCCCCATTTTCCTGAGGCCCACCCAGCAGCAAAATCCTTACTCTGCAGATCTCAAAAGAGCGTACACAGCTTTCCAGCCTAAGTGATCTGTACTGGTTGTTGCTGAACCCGTTGGAAAGAACAGAGCCACAGATCTGTGACCTCGCATCTACTCTGCACTCCTCCCTCACCCATCGCTGTGAAGCCTGATAGAGGCAGGCAGGGCACCTGAGACAGAGCAGTGCAGCTGGCAGCTTCTGGCTGCAGGACAGTGGCACCCAGAATGGCACACAGCCCAGGAGACTCATAGCCTGATACATCCTACCACAGGGCTGGTGCCTGAAACGGAGGTAACTGAGTCATAAAGAGGGTGCCCACCTCCCCGAGGGAACACAGGATGTTTTCCATAGCCAAGGCAATACCCCACTACAGACATCCCAGAAGCCCCAGTAGTGCAGGTAAAAGAAAACAAAAACTTGTGCATCTGCACCACTTACTAGAAAACAAAAGAAACACTTTACTTATCAACCTGCTAAACAGTTAAAAGTCAAATACTTTAAAAAAAATTTAAAAAAGAAGATTTCATTCCCATAAATGCCCAGGCAGAAAAATAATCCATCAAGCACAATGAACAACCAAGGTAACAAGGGATGTCAGAAAGAAAATAAAAAATCTCCAGAAAATAAGCTTAAAGTTATGGAATACTGTGATTTAAATGACAGACTGCAGTTCTGAAAAAATGATCAATCTGCCAACATGCTTTCCATAGGTAGTCCTGCAGGATGCCACCTAGGTATTTGAGCCCTATTAAAATATCCTCAATTTCCACTGAAATTATGTTTAAATGATGTTCAAACTTTATGTTATTAAAACTAGTTTTTTCCAAATAGTTTTATTTTAAAAATCACCATCTGCTCATAAAGCCCATTGGCTACTTTCTTCGTCTAAGATTCTTAATCTAAAGCCCCTTCTAATCTTCTCTGACAAGTCATCCTAACCTTTTCCCATCTACTGAGCTAATCCAAACATCCTGTGCTGCCCCAAATTTTATCATTATTTTCTAAATTCTAACCTTATTGCATCTCCATCCTCCACCCCAATCTCCAGCCCAGTCAGGATTCTTTGTTGCAGACAACGGAAACTAAATTTGGTGAATTTACATAGAAAGGAAATAAAAATACTGGAGAGTTCACAGAATCAACTGGAAAGCTGGAGGACTGTGTTTGCAAGGAAATTAAAGAGGGGAGAAAGCCAGATCCTTCCATAGGAATGGTCTGTTCAGGAGGCCCCTGAGGTCATCACACATTCATCCTTATACCACTGGCCTCTCAAGTGCTCTGCAGCTACAGAAAATACGACCTCTCCCTGGCTTTTCCCTTTGCTTTCCTTCCACAAGATTTACATTCCCAGCTAGGAACACAGCCATGGCTAAATCTCATGACTACAACTCAAAAACCATGGGGCAAGGGAAAATGACTTAGCATCAGAAATTAGTAAAAATTATTATAATAAGATTTTTAATATTAAAATTCTAAGAGCATATATTAAAAATAATGAGAATTCATGGGCGATATCCAAAAAGTGATGAGGCACAGGACACTTACGCAAAAAATCAACATCTTCCTCATGCAAAAATAATTAAAGAGAAACTACAAAAAAAAACCAACTTATAAGATGTCAATCACTTAAACAACAAAAACAAAATATAGACCCTATGAAGAAAACTACAAACACTAATTCGGATGTTTAAAAAAAGAACAGAATAATGACATAAAGAAAGAGAGAGGGTGGGAGGAGGGAGGAAAGGAGGTGAGGAGGAAGGAAGGAAGGCAGGAAGGGAGGGAGAAAGGAAGGAAGGAAAGAATTCATTATCCGTTCATTCATTTTAGATAGACTATTTTAAAGCAGCTCTTTTCTACTTTACCTATAATCCAGGATGAATTTGGAGTAAGATAAGTAACCAAGCACCTTATTAAACTATTAGAGGCCCAGTGCACAAAATTCATGCAAGGCGCTCAGCCCTCACAGCTGCGGCAGCTTGCCTCGGCCCTTGCAGCCCCAGCTTCGTCTGGAAGGTCATCCAGAAGGACATCCAGAAGGTTGTTTGGCTGTCCAGTCTAATTAGCATATTATACTTTTATTATTATCGATAGGAATTTAGTGTGTGAATTCAATTTTGTTAATTTGATTGAGCCTATTTAACTTTTTGAGGCCTCTCTCTCTCTCTCTCTCTCTCTCCTTCCCTCCCTCTGTGTGTGTGTGTGTGTGTGTGTGTGTGTATTCTGGAAATGATTTTAAATTGGCCTACAAACAGATATATGTAGAATCATAAATATTTAGACTAACATGCATACTTGATATTAAAGATGAAATAAACAGAAAAATATATATTGAAAGTCATGGTAGTGTCGTGACATGCATATTTCTACCCCAAGAGGTGTTAGTCTTCTAAACCTGAAATCCCACTAAGAAAATCTAAATGTTAGCTTATTTTCTAACCTGTCGATCATTAAATATAAACTCTTATTCATAAACAAATTCCATTGTATCTTCCATCTCATTCAGAAACTAGAAAGTTCGATTTATTCTTAGTTGGGTGGTTTTGTTTGTTTGTTTGTTTTTGTGGGGGCGGGGGGGTTTGTGCTACCTTGTTCTGTTATTTGAGGTTTGGCCAGATGATAAAATAGAACCCAATATTGTTAAATTTCAACATTGAAGAACCTCAAATCTAATTATCAGCTCATACCCTAGACACAATGCCATTACTGGTGGAGATTTAATGAGGATGAAGAATTAAAGCAAAAATAAAATTGAAAACAAATAGGGAATAATTATCAAATTGCTGGTAAATACGGAGGATGTCCAAACAAGATTTGCATTTACTCCCCTGCTCCTAGCAGCTCCCTTTTAGCAACTTTTGTGATTGGAAAATATCAGAATGTAAAATCCCTGTGTAACCATATGAATACCTGGAGTCCAGCCTGATATCTCTGTGACTATCCTCAGGGCTTTTCCTAATCTCTAAACCAGTGGTTCTCAACCTTCCTAATGCCACGACCCTTTAATACAGTTCCTCGTGTTGTGGTGACCCCCAACCATAAAATTATTTTCATTGCTACTTCATAACTGTAATTTTGCTACTGTTATGAATTATAATGTAAATACCTGATATGCAGGATGTGTTTTTATTATTACAAATTGAACATAATTAAAGCATAGTGATTAACCACAAAAACAATATGTAATTATATACAGTGGGGCCTTGACTTAGGAGTGTCCCGACTAACGAGTTTTTTGAGATACCAGCTATCTCTCGGCAGATTTTTTGCATTGAGTTGATAGAGTAATTTGAGTTCACGAGCTCCTTAACGAGCTTGGTCTCAGAACAAATTAAACTCATAAGTCAAGGCCCCACTGTATGTGTTTTCCAATGGTCTTAGGTGTGAAAGTGTTCTGTTCGTTCGACCGCCAAAGGGGTGGCGACCCACAGGTTGAGAACAACTGCTCTAAATCCTCATATATTGACTGCTTGTCTAGAACCATTTAGGGAATCTAAATAACCCTGTGCTCTACCCCACCGTGCTCAGTCCCCACGTTCTCTCAAGAACACACCAATGTGCTCTCATCATTCATTTTATCATAGTGAAGTGAGGGGTGGATTCTTTAAAAAATCAAATAAACAACAAAAAGACTAGAGTGTTATTCAACTAAAAGTTTCCCCCTCAAGATATAGAGTCAAGGGAGAACCAAGATGGCAGCATAGGTTAACGCCGGAGATTGCTGCTTTGAACAACCAATTCAAATTACACCTGAAACAGGCAACGGACACCATCCAGAAACACAGGAGGACTGGCTGAGTGAAAATTCTACAACTAGGAGTAAAGAGAATATCATACCCAGACTCAGAGGAGGCGCAGTGCTGAAGTGAAAGATTGAAAAAAGAACCATCAAGAAAAATATTGATTTACCATATTTCAAGAAAAAAAAACAAATACAAGTTACTCTCCACGGTATTCTTAAATCAGACAAGGTAACTTAGAATTTGAGACAAAAAGTGTGAGAATTCTTGCAGAGGTCCTCATCCTATGCTTTCTTTGTTTAAACGCTCAAGCAGATTGAGGGCCTGAAAACCTTGGGAGCTCTCCCGGGTTTATGTTTGAGCTCGGAACAGAGCAGGCCTCTCTTAGCCACAAAGGAAGAAAGGACCAGGCTATCACTGAATTCTAGAGTATAAAGAAGAGAAAGAATTACGTAGCTATTTTCAAGAAATGAATACATTTTCCTACTGGCAAATCATATAGTATGACATATCAGGTGGAAATAATCTACTTTTATGTATTACAGACTGAAAATGCTGCTTTTCTGGGAGGGAACAGGGAGACAGAATCCTGCAAAATATTCAAGGCCAGTGAGTATTTTGAGAGACTTCTTTATAGAGTCGTCTATTATGGGCTGGCTGCATACAGCTATCTTATTTAATCCTTAGGACAGTAATGTGAGCACATGCTGTACACTAGTTTGCGGATGAGTGCAGATGAGAAAATTGAGGTGCAATGAGCCTTGCGCTTTTCCCACGATGTCTCTGGAGTGGTCATGTGCTACTTTATGAGAACTGCCCAACTTCAACATGGAAGGGGGCCCCCTCTGGCTCCACCTAGGCCGGCCTTGTTCCTGAGCACAGAAGCACTTCCCACTCACCTGCTATGCATTGCTCTGCTCCAGCTCCATTAGGCACACACAGGGAACACCAGCTGGTAACATAAAGCAGCCCTGACTATTTCCAGTAGCCAATGACCTTTGAACTGACCAACGTTTGCAGCCAACACTCAATTATCTGCAAAAGGCTGGTACATCTCCTTGGAAAACTGCCACAGAGGTGTATTCCCACAATACAAGGGAATAATTCGCACAATGTAAGGGAATTTTCATTTCTGCCTAAGCAAAGAATCAGGAAGATAAATCTGTAAGTGAAAAGGAATCCTATGAGGCCTCCAAAGCCAAAGAGAAATTCGTCTTCTTTGGATCATCTATTACTCCCCTCCATTAGGGCAGATTATTGGGGTTGCCTGGAACCTCTAACCTTACACCACCACTGAAAACTAGGCATTAGTCTATTTTCATAAATGATGGAAGTACGTCTCAGAGGTTAAGCAACTTGCTCCAGGTTACACAGCTGGGAGGTGCCAGCTTTTCAACCTCACTTACCTTTGGTAAGGCACTCCCTTCCCATTAAAATAAACAGAAATAAGGGGAAACACTCCTTCTCTTTAAATGCATGACTAAAAAGTTAAAACTCTGGCTCGATTATCCAGCATTACACTTTGTCAGCTACCTACGGCGAATGTTGCATTTTATTCTTGTCCTTTCTTTATATCTAGTAAGTTTCAGGCCTCTGTCAATGTAAGTGCTCATGAACTAAAGAATAATGTTAAGAGTATATAGCACTGCAAAAATAAAATTAAGGTGGGAAAACAATATCTCTTCCTCCGCCTCTCCAAAAAACTCCTCTCTCTCTCTCTCTCTTTCTACCTCTCTGGACACATATGTAATATTTTAATCAATAAAAAATATATTTAAAAAAAGATATAGAGTCAAATAGATCTATTGGTTACTTAAGCCCTTACTAATAATCTCTCTTGATTGAAAGATATTTCTTACATTAACCAAGAATGTTTAAGCTCCTAAATTTGAAGAGAAGATATAACAAGCTACCATAGCCATGTCCACTTCATGTTCGGTATTTCATGGTCTCTGATACAGAAGAGATGTCCCTCCCACCCACCCATTAGAGTGAAATAGATCTATTGGTTACTTAAGCCCTTACTAATAATCTCTCTTGATTGAAAGATATTTCTTACATTAACCAAGAATGTTTAAGCTCCTAAATTTGAAGAGAAGATATAACAAGCTACCATAGCCATGTCCACTTCATGTTCGGTATTTCATGGTCTCTGATACAGAAGAGATGTCCCTCCCACCCACCCATTAGAGTGACAAGGCATTTATTCATTCATCCATTCAATCAACAAATATTTACTGAACAAGTTCTAGGTACCAAACACTGGGTATTTGGTGGTAAATAAAAAGACAAAAATATATGTCCTCGTGGCATTTGAACTCTGATGGGAAAAGACACAATAAACAAACAAACTAAATAGATAAGCCATTCTGGCTCCGCAACAGGCTACTCCAGCCATATATGTTCCTTGAGGCCTCGAAGATGATGGTGTCCACTGACTTCTGATTAGTTAGGAACTTATTTCTAGTAATTTTCTCTGCTACTATTCCTTCTTGCTTGGTATCTCTACTACAGGGTTTTTCTTTGCTTCTACGTTTAATTCCAGGAATGCCTGCAATTTAATGAGTTTCTGCTAAAAACACTACTACCTCAGCAAGGTCCATTAACCATGCAGAGGTGTAGTGATTGAATAAGGACCATTGTTTACTATATTTCAAGAAGAAATAAGCTGGGAATATACATTATTTATGAAATGTTTATGATGTCATGCAATATAATCATAAACACAGACTGACAACACTATAATAAACACAGGAGCTGTTTCCTCCGTTATTTCACTGCTCAACTATTTTAACTGGTAATTCAAGTCTTAGTATTTTCTCTCTTTATTAGGCAGTTTGACCTAGTGATAAATGAATCAATCTTCATGCAAAAATCTCATTTCATAGCTACTTAAATACGATAAATCAAACACTCAAGATGTTAAAAAAGTAATAATTTAGAAACATCTTTATTAGAACTGAAAGTTTTGAAATTTTACTGGGCACTGTGATATTTGGTGGGTATGACTGGTCTAAGCTTTGAACTAAAAAGCTAAATTTCTAAATTGGGTCTTTTTGAAGTGATGGAGTTTCTGTCTGTGTTAATACTTCTACTGTGAAGATAACTCTTTGCTGATTTAGAGATAAGTTAACATTGTGTTTTAACATTATCTTTTTGATAAGTGTCTTTTAAAAACAATAAAGGGATTTATTTCTTTCTTATAGTAAAAATCTGATGAGGGCCTTCAACTGCTTTAGTATTTTATCAAAGGCATGATGTATACCTGGCACTTGAAGCTGAAAAGAGGGAGAACTGGACATAGTTTATAGAGCAACAGAGAGTAGAGCAGGAGGGAGATAGAAGGGGCACATAATACTCCATCTTTTCGTCTTTTCCCAATTAGACTACAGATTTAGGAAAATCCAACTAACATATCTAGAAGAGAATGTCTAACAAATTCACTGATTATGGTACTTTTTATAGTTCTTTTGTGAAGGGTAATACAGATTATAACTCTGCATTAGTAACTCTCCTTCATTGAAAATATTGACTTGTAATAAAATGTTAAATGTAAATTTACCCTGACTCTGAAATTAAACACTTTATTGAATTTTAATAGAGAAGTACTAATGACCAGCAAACTGCTTAGGAGTTGGAAATGGAAAGGTAAATGTCATTGTAAAGAATGGGTGTGTTCAGACTTCTCTCCTTCTCCTGTTCTATTAACCTTCAAAACACTTGTCTTTATGTAAGTCAACACTTCTCACACTATTGCCCATGAAATGTATTTCTAAACTTTTGTAACTCTTTGATAGAGTAATGTTATAACTCTTTAATCTAACAAAAACTTTGTGCTTAGATTTTTGTTTTTATATTTCATTTTTTCTAGTAATTTATTATTGTTTAACTTTACAAAGGTATCTCTTTGAGATATGTAGAAAATTATAAACAAAACACTCCTTCACTAAAGACAGAAAACAAAAAAACTAAAACAAGCAAACAGAAGGAGTAGCTGTGGGGAAAGAAGGTTTGTTTTTTTTTTCTATTTATAAGTGGAAAGTCTTGATAAAAATTCTACTACAGAGATTTAGTCAACTCCTTGGAGGATTAAATTTCCTCCCCCAACTTCCCATTTTACTTTCAAGTGTATGCAGTTAACTTTAGCATTGATTTGACTGGGTCAAACATATTGCTTCCGTAGCCTTCAACAAATCAGATTTATTCACCTTATTGAAGCAAATAATTTATTAGTCATCCCAATGACTTTCCTTTAATTTTTTACATATGCACATATTTTTAATAATAGCTTTAAGCCTAACTGGAGCAGATTTCATATCCTTGGTATTACAGTAGGTAATTCGTTGCTTATCTCTCTTTTTCACTCCTGCCATAAATATATCTATACTCATTGAGTGTTAGTTACAAAACATGGATTTTGTCCAGCTTCCCTTTCATAGCCTTTCAGTGGTTTAGAATTAGCACTAATCGAAAAAATATTGCAATCAAAAGAATATACGTCCATCACTATCACATCCACTTTACAACAGAAGGAAACAATTGTGTGTTTAGTTTTCTTCTCTTCTCCACCTGGTGTATTGCCATAGCTCTCTGTAATAATAAGCATGTTCAGGGAGCAAAGAAAAACAAGAAGCAAAGAAGGCTGTTCATTTTCAAAGCCATGAAATAATCAAGTTCTTTACCTTAGGAGCAAATTCTCACTGTAGTAAGGAGAAACAGAGCTAGGTTTCTAAGGGACAACTAAGAAAAAAATACAGCCTGAAATAGCAGATCCTAATACATGGAAACTCAGTTAAAAACTGCTGTAATATTTTTCTCATTTTGTTTAAAAAATGCTGTAAGTTGGCTTTGCCCTTGAGCAGAGAGAGAAATTGTCATGAGGTGTAAAGGAGCTCCTAAAAGGTAATTCTTTACTCCTGGCAATAAACACTGAGCTGCTCATGTTCATAACAGCATGAATGAATTCAGACACATTATACTGGTTGAAAGAAGCCAGACACAAAAGAGTACATATAATATGAATTCACTTACATTTAGTTTACCAAAAAACAAAACTAATCAATGGCAAAAGACATCACCATAATATTTACATCCTGAGAAATAAAAACTAATATTAACTTTGAAGGGAACTTTCTGGATTCATGGTAATATTCAGTATATTGGTAGAAGTTTGGATTAAACATGTGAATATATTTCTCAAACTCACTAAATGGTATACTTAAATACCTTAAAAACAATAGAATCTAAATGGTGACTATGGGTTTTCACTGTACAATCCATTCAATTTTTCTGTATGTTTGAAAGTTTTTCATAATAAAAAGTTTGGTAGAAAAAAAGGCAATTTTTTTCTTCCTGAACCCAAAAGTATCTCCTCAAAACCCTGTCATATAGATTCTTTTTCAGTATCTTTCTTTTGAAATGCTAACAAAGACAGGAAGTAAAAAACAGTGAGTTGCTAGAAGAACTATGATTAAGAAGCTATTTATACACCTGGTACTGGCATTATCTAATTTAATTCTTGAGAGAACTTTTTAGATTAGGTATTGCTTTGGGTACCAAAATCATTTTTTAATAACAGTGGCCCCTTAGGTTCTATAGTAAGTTAAAAGAAAACAAAAATTAGTATTTCACACAGCACCATAGATTTCATTAATGTATTGATGCCTTTGGGGAAATGGGAGAGAAAAAAAGAAAAAAATGTATCTCTAATAAACATTCTTAAGACTCATTTAAGAAAGAAGAAAACAGCATTCTCATCTTTCCATCATAATCCACTCTCTCATCTTACATAGGAAGATCCTTTTCTGTCTTCCAGTGAGACAGCAGTCTACGACATTGAACTCAATATCTTGGTACTTGAAAGTAATCAAGGCAAATATCAATCTTTAAAAATGTAAGATTTACAATCACACAATCTGCACAATCTGTCTTTCCACTATATATACCTCAGATCTTGCAGAACTGCATTTGACTCCAAGCAAAGGAGCAAAAGAAACAGGAAGAGTGTTATTCCATGAAAAAAAAGGGGGGTGGGAGGGGAGGAGGAGGCATAAAGGGTTGTATTCTTGGCTTAAGCTCATAAACCTGGGAGAGAGGATAGATTCTAAAATTCATAGCCCTTCCATTTGAGTACCCAACAGAGTTCACCCATTCTCACTGAACGTACTACTATAAACCCATAAGTAGATATCATCCAGAAATTTATAGAGAAATAAACAGTTTATA
>NW_006383018.1:1038790-1048483 GCF_000327345.1 Myotis davidii | reverse complement strand
GGTTTCTGGTTCTTAAATTTTAGTCCCCACTTACAAAGCAGGGCCTAAAAGTGGTGAAATAAATAGTCACAAGGTTTTAAAGATGAAATGGGCTATAAAAAATCTCATTTAACTCCCTGCAAAATCTAGATAACTTTTCTAAATTTGTTGGGATACTACATAGTTTAATATAAGACACTTAATACTTTGTCAAACTGTTAAAAAGATATGTCAGCTGTATCATGTAAAACAATTCCTTTGGCAGAGTCGAAAGTAAATTCTGATTGTGCATGCCACCTTCCTGTGTACTTCCCACACCTATTTCTTCCCAACGTTAACATTTATGAAGGCAGAGTCGTTTGCAGCAGCAACAAAGAATTTGAGTTTATAAAGCACATTTGAAGTGGGACTAATTGTTTCCCACTGTGTGGTTATTGATTAAGAATAATAGAATATGGCTATTGGGCATTTTGTTTGGTATGACATATCTCATCTGTTTGCCCATCAATTAAAGGCACCATTCCTACCGATGATACTAATCTGCAAGAGTAACAATTTATGCCCGCAAAAAAAGGTGCTTCTTCTAAAGCATGTGCATCTACCATAGAGATTGGTACATGACTGTCACTGAGTTCCAAAGGCTTTCTCAGGAAGAATGGAGAAAGCCTCAAATGGGGAAAGTCAGGTTCAAAGCAGGAAGAACTGTGACCTGCCCCAAAGGCTGGACCCCTGGCTGTGGCCAGAAGTCAGTATTATGATAGTGTTCAAAGAAGTATAGAGTGTCCAACTGGATGTATGAGTGCAAGTCGAAGTGCCCCAAGAAGTTTTAGCTGGACTTCCCTCATGTTTTCCATAGAACCAGGTTCTTCCCACATTTGCTTTTAATTTTAGTTTTTCAATTACAGTTTACTTTCAATATTATTTTGCATTGGTTTCAGCTGTACAGCATAGTGGTTAAACAATCATATACTTTACGAAGTGGTCCCTATGATATTTCCAGTACCCACCTGACACTCTAAACAGTTATTAGAATAGTATTGACTATATTTCCCTCTGCTGTACTTTGTACGTATCCCCTGATTATTTTGTAACTTCCAATTTGCACTTTTTAAACCCTTCACCTCTTTCTCCCATTCTCCAACTGTCCCTCCTCTCTGGCAACCACCAGTCCACTGTATCTATGAGACTGTTTTACTTTTGTTTGTTTATTTTGTTCTTAAGATTCCACATATAATTTAAATCACATGGTATTTGTCTTTCTCTGACTTATTTCACTGAGCATAATCAGGTTCTTCTCACATTATAAAAATTAAACAGTCTAATAACAACAATATTGAGTACTTACTTACCATGCGTCAGATTCTTCATTACATGAACTATCTCATTAGAAGGTCACAGGTACTGAAATAAATTTCTAGGCCCCAGGTGGAGCCACTCCTGCCTGGGTGCCACGTCAGCAAACTCCAACTTAGATAATTTTTGTGTCCCCATAATTGCTCCACTTGATCAGAAATGCAGTATATCCAGTCAGCCAATCCCCAAACACCAAGCCAACTTAGGGCTCTTATACATAACTAGAGGCCTGGTGCATGAAAATTCATGCACTCAGGGGGTTCCCTCAGCCTGGACTACAACCTCTTGCAGTCCAGGACCCCTTAGGGGATGTCCAACTGCCGAGGAGGCGGGAGAGGCTCCCACCACCACTGCTGTGCTTGCAGCCATCAGCCAGGCTTGTGGCTTAGCAGTGCTCCCCCTGTGAGAGCGTACTGACCACCAAGGGGCAGCTCCTGCTTTGAGCGCCTGCCCCCTGGTGGTCAGTGCGCATCATAGTGACCAGTCATTTAGCTGTTATGGTCAATTTGCATATTACCCTTTTATTATATAGGATTTCTTGTTCCTTATTCATTTCCTATTATTCTCTTCCCTCTTCCTTATTCTCTCTCCTATAAGCTTCCTGCCTTGTCCTAGCCTGTTTTGCACAGTGGGTGGATAGAGCATTGGCCTGTGGACTGAAGAGCACCGGGTTCAATTTCAGCCAAGACCAAGTAACTCAGTTGCAGGTTCAATTCCTGGCCTTGGAAGGGGCACATGCAGGAGGAAACCAATCAATATTTCTCTCTGTGTGTCTCTCCCCGTCCCTTCCACTCTCTCTAAAAATCAATGGGAAAATATCCTTGGCTGAAGATTAACAACAACAACCAAAGTTGCCTGCCTTCTGCCCCATTTCCCACTTCTCTGGACCCTTCAGAAGAGAGACTTCCCACCTCATGAAGTGTTAAATAAAGTTTCTTCTCATCACCTAAATTGTCTTCTTTTTTTTTTTTCATTTTAACACAAGAGAGATCTGAGATGCATAATATTCCATTTTACAGATAAAGAGCTGCCTATTTTTACACAGCAAGAGGGGAAATTTGAACTGAGGCTATCTGACTCCAGAGCCAAGTAATACACTATATGAGAGTATACTATATTTATTCATCTTACCCAGAATTATATTCACAGTATTTGGCACAGAGTCTAGTAGAAAATTCAATAAAGATCAACTGAACACATCAATGACGGAGGCAATCTCTAAAACATAAAATACTTTAAGCAAACATGTTAGTCTCTCCAAAAAATTAAATATATAGTGTCAAAACTTTGCTTCTTTAAATAACTTAGGTCCACTAATGAGCAAGAAGAAAAAAGATTAAACATATAGTAACATGATATATCCGGCAGCCACCTCTAAGCCAGGAGTCAGAAACCTTTTCTGTAAAAGGCCAAATAATAAATATTTTAGGCTTTTCAAACAATACAGATCTCTGTAGCAACCACTCAATTCTGATATTGTAAGAAGAAGGCAGTCATAGATAATACATAAATTAATTAATATGATAAATAACAGTTAATTTTTTTATGAACACTAAAATTTGAATTTTATGTAATTTTCACAGATCATGAAATATTATCCTACAACAATGCAGAATTAATCTTCAGCTCTTGAACCATATATCCAGAAGCAAGGGAGTAGCTCAGAACTGGCACCCCGGCCATAGTTTGCTGGCCCTTGCTCTAAAGCACTCTACCAAGTCTTCTTCCAAATAGTGAGAATTTGAAAGAGAATGGAGATGGAATTCCAAAATGAGTGAGATTCACCCAAATGTGCTGTGTTGTTTGTATTTTTATAAAAGCACATAGAGAAAGTAGAGCCACTTAAGCCATGGTGTTGTGACAGATGAACAAGGCAAAGAGCAGGGAAGTAGTAAAAATGAGAGGACATATTCTGTTATCCAGTTAACTAGTCAGAATATGTCATTCATAAGGCAATGAGAGCGACAAGAGGACACTTATATTTAAGCACCAGAAACGTACAGAAGCAGATTAGGTCAGAAAGATAGCACCAGTCATTCAAGGCCTTAGCTACAGCTCTCTCCTTCAGCTAAAATGGCAATTAAGCCCTAACTGGTTTGGCTCAGTGGATAGAGCATCGCCCTGTGAACTGAAAGGCCCCAAATTCGATTCCAGTCAAGGACATGGACCTTGGTTGTGGGCATATACCCAGTAGGGGGTGTGCAGGAGGCAGCTGATCGATATTTCTAGCTCTCTATCCCTCTCCTTTCCTCTCTGTAAAAAATCAATAAAATATATTTAAAAAATAATAAAATAAGATGGCAATTAAATAATTCTTTAAAAAAGAGTAAGTTTTTTCCTACATAAGCTGATTCAGATGCTTCATGCTCAGTCATTAAAATGTACCTAAATAGTGAAAATGTAGATAAGAAGAGAGAAAACAGATCTGCATTTCTGTTTACCATCCACACCAAAAGACTGAAGGTCTAACCAGATTTGGGGTTGTTTTTCCTCCTTTCAAAATAATTCCTGCTCCAGCTCAGAATCCTGAGTGGTGCCAGAGAAAACGGCACAACTGCACCGGTGAGACAGATCCAAAACCTTTCATCCTTCCTTGGCCAGATCCTGCTCCCTATCTTTATGAAAGCACCACAGAGTTCTTCACCCTTCTCAAGGGCTAACCCACCCCCTCCCTCTCTCAGGCTTTCTTCCCTGTGGATGACCTTGTTGGTTTCACAGAGAAATTGAAGCTGTCAGAAAGGATAGCCTTCAACTTCCGACCCTCTGAGTGACAAACATCAGGATCTCAATTCACGCTCCTTTCAAGTCTCAGAAGCTGAAGGGTCCCTTTGTCTTGTTTCGGAGCCTCCACAGTGACCTCAACCCATCTGCCCGCCCCATCTCATCTGGAACAAGGACTTTGTTCCATTTCTTGTTCTCTCTCTTCTGCAGATTAAAATGCCCCGTTTTTCCCTGCTCCTTCCACTCAACCTGTAAACACACCTGGCTCTTTTCCCCATTAAAAACAAATTCACAAACCCCAATCTTCTCCATCTGGTCCCAATTTGTTCACCATTATTTCACCAAAAGAATAGCTAAGGTTCTAATAAATGGAATATTTGCATTTGACTTGTGTCATAATTTTGAATACTTTGAGGTTTGGAGTAATAGAAGCCACTATCTTTACCACCTTGCAGTGGTTCTCAATCTGTGGGTCACAACCATCAGAAAACACATATAGCATATCAGATGTTTACATGACGATTCATAACAGTAGCAAAATTACAGTTATGAAGTAGCAACGAAAATAATTTTATGGTTGGGGGTCACCACAACATGAGGAACTGTATTAAAGGGTCATGGCATTAGGAAGGTTGAGAACCACTGAGGGTTGATTGATTCTTACTAGATATAAATCCTCTAAAATTACATCTAGCTCATCAATCTGTCTACCCTACTTAAATCATCTACATACTAGTATATAAAAGCCTAAGTGACCAGTATGACAGACCAACTAGAATGCCTGGTCAACCACTCACTATGACACACACTGACCACCAGGGGGCAGACGCTCAAGGCAGGAGCTGCCCCCTGGTGGTCAGTGCGCTCCCACAGCCCCTCCCCTCAGCCGGCCAGCCCCCATCGGCCCTGGTGCTAAACCATTTGTAGAGACCTGCTTCTGGGCAGAGCAGCTCCCTCCCTGAGATCTATTGAAAGTCAACCTTCAACAGTGGTGGTGCGGTGATGAGGGAAGTTGGGATGGGGGTGCAGGGAATTGCACCGTGGCAGGGCGCTGACAGGGCATGGGCATCCAGGGTCCGTTACTTCCACACCTGGCCTGGCAACCATCGCTTCCTCTCCCAAACCCGCCAAAGCCCTCGGGCCGGGGCTGGGATAGGGAACCAGGGTGGGTGGCTGCGGACACAGACCCTTTCCCAGGGGAGCTGAGGGCCGGCTCCCTCCTCGGGGCTGGCAGCCAACCTCCCGTGGTCCCTCCCCCATCCCTCCCCCAAGCTGGCCAACCTCCCACAGTCCCTTCCCTCCCACCCCAGGCACAAATTCATGCACCAGGCCTCTAGTTCATAATATTGTTGTACATCTACACTTCTGTCTTGAACCCTAACACTCCAGCATGAATATATTTACCTTGTGATGCCAAGAGAAAGCTAAGGAAGTATTTATACTTGCAAATGGGAATTGTACATAGAATTGTCAATTTCCAATAATGGACAATTATATCAATGTGCCAAGAGAACACTAATTATGAACTAAGCATAAAATACATTCTGTGAATTGACCAATAAAACAATCCATTTTATTTATAAACATATAGTAATTTTCCTTAAAATATGAAATGCAAAGGAAATTAGCAATAATTCTTTTATTCATAGGAGAAAGTTAACTATATTGTGTGTGAATAAAAAGTTAATGCATGATGCAAACTCTGCAGTATAAAGAGAAAAAGAAATCAGCCACCAGACACAGTGGATCTAATCAAGGCTTCTGAAATAATAGTTGTTTATATATAACTTCACCTCTGCCTCAGGAGTAGCCATTTCATTCTATAGAGGCAATATACTTTGCTAGAATAATCTGTTTACCATTATTGATCCAAAGGAATTAATAAAAATGCCATCGCCTTTAAAAATGTGCCTCAACAGTCACTAGATAATTTTTAGGTATATTTGACTTGTTACCCAATACATTATGCACTTAATGACTGCACATTCACTGAATGCATACTATGTGATTGGAATTTCTAAACCAATATTTTCATGTACTTCCAATTACTTTATGTCAAGTTCTTATTTTCTTTGATGTTGACTGAATGTCATCTCAATAGAAGCCAATGTAGTCAAAATGCCCTTGTGGTTAAAACATTAGGATCAGCCCAGCCGGCGTGGCTCGGTGGTTTTTTTCTGACATGATAAAGGACACAGATGAGTAGTCAGATGAAGAGATACATAGGGTGTGGTCCAGAAGGATTCCTACACAGGAGTTTGGTCTCCATGGAGTTGGGGCACACCAACCTCCTGACATGTAGAAGTGTTCACAAGTTTTCCAAACTTCATACTTTGGGGAATTTTATCGAAGCTTCATTGTAGGCATGATGCGTCATTAACTCCACTTCCAACCCCTCTCCCTTCTCTTGAGGATGGGAAGCTAAAAGTCCCAAGCTTCTAATCGTGGCTTGGTTTTTCTTGGGCAGAAGCCCACCTAGATGGTCTTACTCCATCAAAGCCACTGCTATCACTCAGGAAATTCCAAGGGAGTTAGGAGATCAATGTCAGAAGTCAGGCTCAAAGACCAAATATTAGAAGGAAAGTTGTTCCTAGTGCTCTTGTCACTGAGGAATTACACGGGTTTTAGGAGCTCTGTGTCAAGAACCAGGGGCAGAGGCTATATCATATATATTATTTTACATGTGCCTAAACACATCATTTTTAAGTCCTAGATCCATCAGCTAACATTATACAATTCCTAACTACAGCTTCAAAAATAACAGGTAAAGAAAACTTCTGTTCCTGGCACTATGCAAATGAGTTTTCCCTCTAATTGCATCCATTCTCACCATTTTTTGTCTTGAAAACTATAGTACTTTTTAATTTAAAAAAAAAAGTTATTTATGTTAACAGTGATGGGTGTGTTATCTTAAAATTACACATAAATATTTATTTAATTTTCTCAGTTTTAATCACCAATACAGCTAATATAGATGGATGTCTTACACATAAACAGAAGCTCTTTGGAGTCCTCAATAATTGTTTAGAGTAAATAGGGGCTTTGAGACAAAAAAAAAAGGGGGGGAACCACTGATGTACATGTATAATCTACTCTATTCGTACTCGTAATATCCTTTGTATTTAGTTTATTGGCCCTTATCATTTTTGATATCTGTTTACCTTGAAAAATCTAAGACAGTAAAAAGTCTTTTGATTCTTACTTTTGAACAGACAAATTTGTTTCTATCTATCATTCTATCTTAGCGAATGGTACCTCAGATGATGTTATTCACAGATTCATGGGATCTGTTCTGAACAACAATGCTTTATCTGTAACACACCGTGCCATCATGGACGTCTGGGAGCTTTGTTGTGAAAGAAAGAACTTCTGGATGTCTGAGAGTCCCCATGTTGCTATTATGCAGGACGATGAATTATCGTTAAACTAGTTAGACTCTCAGCATCTTAGACCCCATAGTGGGCTTTCCACAGGTCCAGCTGGAACTGAAGATGGGCCCAGAACATCCATGTGCCCTTCCTGGAGCCTGGCGTTGGTGGCTCAGCACACGGGTATTCCTTCACCTTGCAGCAGCTGCCAGCCTCTTCTTTTTGAGACATCCTCTCCCCTTTTTATTGTCCCACTGCACCCTTCTGCTTCTCCTCTGTCTTTAATTACAACTGGCCATTCCTTAAACAAAGGTTTTTCACAATGATTTATCCTCAGCCCTTCTATGACTCATCCCACAGGATGAGAACTTCCACACCCAAGTGCACAGGTATCAGCTATGTACACATCACTCTCACATCACAAGTCTAGCCTTCGCTTTGCTCATGAGCGCAGAAGCTCAGGTTCCAATAGACTGTTAAGTAACTCCAAATGCAGATATTGCTAGCTCCCCTCATAATAACGGCACCAAACTTGTTACTTTCCCCACAAACACAATGTAAAGTTGTTCCTCTCCTATTTCACTGGTTCTCCACTATAGAAGACTTTGCTCCCTAGGGGATATTTGCCAATGTCCAGAGACATTTTTGGTTGTCACAACTAGGGAAGGAGTTGCTACTGGCATCTAGCAGGTAGGGCCACGGATGCTGTGAAGTATCCTACAAGGCACAGGACAGCACCCACAACAGAGAATTGTCTGCCTCAAATGTTAGTAGTGCTGAATTGAGACACTGCTTTATTCCCATCACTGAAATCAATAAAAGCATATCCTCGGGTGAGGATTTTTTTTTTTAAAAAGGCATGAGAGCAGAAATAGCATTTTGGTGTGAAAGGCATCTTAGCAGATTGCTGCATTTATACCTCAGCCCCATCTTTGGAAGAGCAGATGGGAGGGCGGCAGATGCCTGCTCCTTGACTCAAACTGGTGAGAGGGAATTCCTAGGGATCATCAGAATGATGTGCCCCCTGTACACCTGAAACTAACACGATATTACATTTCAACTGTAATTGAAAAGTAAAAATTAAAAATATGTGGTTCTTTTATTTTTAATAAAAATTATAGATATTTAAGATGTACAATATGATGGTTTGATATACATATACATAGTGAAATGATTACTACAGTCAAGCTAACATATTCAGCTCCTCACATAGTTATCATTTTTGTGTATAGTGAGAGCACCTGAAATATTTTATTTTTTTAACATATTTTTATTGATTTCAGAGATGAAGGGAAAGGGAGAGATAGAAACATCAGTGATGAGAGACAATCATTGATCGGATGCCTCCTGCATGTCCCCCACTGGGGATCGAGCCCACAATCCAAACATGTGCCCTAACTGGGAATCGAACCGTGACCGCCTGGTTCATAGGTCAAGGCTCAACCACTGAGCCATGCCAGCTGGGCTGAAATCTTGTTTGACTTTACTCAAACAGGGTTGAGGTGGGCTGCCTTAGAGCTTTGGAAGCAGCATATGCTGCTGAGTTAGGATAAATGTGCTCTCTTAGAGCCCTATTGGGCCTAGAAATGTGTTTGTGCTTCCAGTGGGCCAGATGAGGGTCAGTCAACAGGTCGGTGGTATTAAGAGACTATAACAGCTACCTGTGATGAGCCCTCAGCTGACAAATTCTCAAGGTGGGCCAAGGAATTGCTCACAGTGTCAGAGGAAGTACGTGACCAGCTGAAATAGGGAAACTTATTTGCAGTGAGGAAACTATTGGAGAGAAACTCCTGGATGTGTAAGGTCTCTAAGGACCCCACAAAAGTACCAACAAGAGAATCAGCTTTAATCATGTCAGGCTGCAAGAGAGCAGAGTCATGTAATACTGGCAGCAAAGAACTAAGAACTTCTTTATCTCCCTTTTTTCTCTTCCCTCCCCACTGGTCTAACATATTAAAGGAAGGAAAAAAAGTGTTAGGAGTGAATCTGCCAGCAGCCTTTACAAAGAAGGCCCCAGCTTGGCAAGGGGTGGTAGGAGAAGGTTTTAAATTATATTCTGAGTTATGTTATTACTAGAGGCCCAGTGCACAAAAATTTGTGCACTCAGGGCGGGAGGGGAGTCCCTCAGCCCGGCCTGTGCCCTCTCGCAGTCTGAGACCCCTCGGGAGATAACGACCTGCTGGCTTAGGCCTGCCCCCCGGGTGGCAGAGGGCAGGCCCAATTCCTAGGTGCAGCCCCTGGTCGGGCTCAGAGCAGGGCCGATTAGGGCGGT
>NW_006383018.1:1036435-1037745 GCF_000327345.1 Myotis davidii | reverse complement strand
GAACGTTGGAGTCCTCCGTCACTGAAGCAAGCAAGCCTCATGTTAGTTTCAAGCTGCCTGGCTGCCGGCCACCATCTTGGCTGGCAGTTAATTTGCATATTTCCCTGATTAGCCAATGGGAAGGGTAGCGATCGTACACCAATTACCATATTTCTCTTTTATTAGATAGGATTTGACTGTACATTATCATTATTGAATTGAAACAAGTTATTTAAAGCAACTATACTTCTTCCTCTAACCTAAGGATGAATGGAAATGTGAAGTCTGCCTTAGTTTGTCTCCAGAGATAGGGAGAATACTGTCCCTATTGAGCAGTATTGAAAGATCAGTGGGACACCGTCCTTTTAATAGGTTTCCTTTTGTTACAGTTACAGTGCTTGTATGTACATTGACTCCAAAGTTGTGGCCAAACCTAGACTTAAATTGAAGGGTCTGGCACCAGTCCACCCAACAATATGAGTGAACTCAATAGGGGAAAAATAAAGAAGAGAACAGGGGAATGCCATGTACTTATGGGAGTCATTGAGCAACTCCTAGAGCAGGGGAGTGTAAAACACTAAGAAGATTCAGACCTCACCCGTTAGAACACCCAGTGTCTCTAGCTCCTGTCTCTCCCTCATTCTGTATGCAGTCACCCAGCCTCAACTAGTCTACGTCCACAGTATTTTACAGGTGCTTCTCTCCCTCCCCATTGCTCAAGTTATTGTATTGTGTACTGTGAATTTGCTAAGAAAATAGATTTCAGATGCTGTCATCACACACAAAAATATAATTATGTGAGATGAATATTTTAGTTAGCTTGACTGTAGTAATTAGTTCACTATGTATATGCATATCCAACCATCATGTTGTACACCTTAAATATATTCAATTTTTAGTTAGAAAATAAAAGAGCTATATTCTTTTTAATTTTATGTTTATAATTGTATTTTTCAATTGCAGCTGACATTCAATATTTTTTTAGTTTTAGGTGTACAGCATAGTGTTTAGATACTTATATAGCTCATGTAGTGATTCCGCACCCCCCCCCCAGTAAATCCAGTACCTACATGACATCATATATAATCATTACAATAATATTTACAATATATCCCTGTGTCTATTTTGTAACTGCTAATTGGTACTTCTTAATCCCTTCACCTTTTCACGCAGCCCTCTAACCCCCTCCCACCAGGCAAACATCCAAATGTTCTCTGTACCTATGAGTTTGTTTCTGTTTCGTTGGTTCATTAATTTGTTTTTTTAGATTCTACATATAAGTGAAATCATATGGTATTTGTATTTGTATTGTCTGACTTATTTACTTAGCA
>NW_006383018.1:1032571-1036216 GCF_000327345.1 Myotis davidii | reverse complement strand
TGCATATTATTCTGAACAAAGCTATATAAAATATCAATTATGGCCAGTAATCAGTAATTGTTCTGGTTGCTAAAGATTGAAGTAAAATAAAAGACTCGCTCTGCCTTTGAGGTATCATAGTCTAAATGTTAATAAATATACATGTTAACAGACATTTGTTTTAGAGAGGAAGGGAGAGAAAAAGAGAGATAGAAGCATCAATGATGAAAGAGAATAATTGATCAGCTGCCTCCTGCACACCCCCTAATGGGGATTGAGCCCACAACCCAGGCATGTGCCCTTGACTGGAATTTAACCTGGGACCCTTCAGGCCGCACACTGATGCTCTATCCACTGAGCCAAACCAGTTAGGGCTCTGCTAATTTTTTTTTTACTGCACTTATTTATAGCACTTATTTCCATTCTAACCTATAATATAGATCACTTTTGTTTGTCTGTATCCCCTGACAGTTAGTAAATCTCTTGAGAGCTTACTTATAATAGTCCATCATCCGCTATCTGTTGAACTGAATTAAATGCTACTGACCAAAGCAGTTTCCTCCACACTCTTAATCTTCCTATAATACACTATTCTCAGTTTTATTACCTACTGGTCCTTCTTGTTTCAGCTGAAATGACTTAGAAAAAGTAACAGGTTCTTTTGTAAAAAAAAAAAAATCAGAACTAATTTTTAAAATATACAGAGATGAAACAATAAAAAGTGTACATTTTTTAGTCAAATACTATTAAATGAATTTCTAAGGACAGTGATTTCTTTATTTCAAGCAAAGATCTGTTTGTAGGAAAAATCACCTTAAGAATAGATTATCCAAACTTGGTTTTAATGATAACCAATAATTCAGTTTTTTTGTTTGTTTTTGTTTTATTTTTAAATGTCTGCTGCAGGTGTCATTCTTTTGCATAGATTTGGGCAAAGATGATGAAATAGAAAAACTCAGTGATTTTAGAATTCCAAAAGCCTTATGATCTACAGCCTATTTCATACATGCTATTTTCAGTCTACTCCAGCAGAATTAATCACCCTCTCCTATTGGCAAGCATAGAACTAATCTCATCGCCTTAGAGTTCTGTGTCCTTTTATGTACTGAATATTGGATGCCTTAAGAACAAAGACTATCAGTTACATTTGTACCCTTAGCACAGTGATTAGCATTTTATAAACACTCAGTAAACGTGCTAATTAAATAAAATAACAAAAGGATGATTATAAAGTTTAACAGCAACCTGGTATGATAAAAAGAAAAGGAGTTTGGAGTCACAAAATTGAATATAAATCTTTCTTCACATTTTAGAAAGCATTTTTATGCACAAAGCCCAAGAATCCTATGAAGTAATATGGTAGCCATTAGCTTTTGGCAAAATATTTCTATCTCTCCTCTATACTTATAATAGAACTAGAAGCCTGGTACACGAATTTATGCACATGGGTGGGGGGACTGGTGCACGAATTCATGGGAGGTTGGCCGGCACAGGGACCACGGGAGGTTGGCCATGGGCCCCCAGGAGGAAATTGGCCCTCGGCTCCCCTGGGAAAGGCTCTGCATCTGCCACCACCCACCCCTGGTTCTCTTCCCAGCCCAGGCCCAAAGGCCCTGGTGGGGTTGAGAGAGGGGTTGACAGTCACCGGGCTGGGCATGGAAGGAACAGACACTAGATGCCAATGCCACTGTTGGCACCCAGCCACTGTGTGGTTCCCTGCCTCCACTCCTCCTCCTTCCCTCACCGCTGTGCCACCACCTTGGTGGGTGGGTGGTCCCTGGGGAAGGGAGAGAATGGGAGCGAGACAAGTCCTGTGTAGAGGGCTGACTTTCAATAGATCACAGCGAGGGAGCTGCTCTGCTATGTATGAAACCCCGACCCAGAAGCAGGCCTCTACGAATGCTTTAGAACCGGGGGCCGATGAGGGCCGGCTGGCCGGAGGAAGGGGCTGGGGGAGGTTGGCTGTGGGAGCACACTGACCACCAGGGAGCAGCTACTGCATTGAGCATCTGCCCTCAGGTGGTCAGTGCGCATTATAGCAACTGGTCGACTGGTTGTTCCAGTTATTCTGGTCATTCAGTTGTAATGGTCTTTTGGATATATATATATTTATATTTATTTATTTATTTATTAGTAGATTGAATTTCCTGTTCTCCCCTCTAGTGTTTGAGTAGAACCATGCGAGCAGTCAGTGAGTGGAATATGCAAGTGATATCGTCATCTCTAGACTAGAGCACTTAATTGGCAATGGGAGATTGGCTAGCCCTCTCTTTTTCTTCTGGCATAGAGACGGGCATCACTCAATATGCTGTCAGCTTGGTCCCTGAGTGACAAAAACAATCCCACCCCCTCCTGCCAATCTTTCTTGGACATGTTGCTTAAGTTAGCAAAATTTTTAAAAGGTTCATTAAAGCCACTGAGTTTTGTCCATCATTTGTTAGCACAACATAGTTAATTCTATCTGATGGATACAGGTAGGCAAAACAATAATTTGGTCTACACCTTTAATAGATAGCAAAACCCAGATGCAGAGAAACTAATGGACATTTTTGAGATTGTATTAGTTAATAGCTAGTAACAGAAATGGAATTCACCACTACATTTTCTGACTGTAAATGTTGGGCATTTGTACATAATTTGAAATGGAAAATATTTTGAAATACATTAACTTAATTGAACATGTATGTATATGTGTGTATACATACACAGTATACATAATTTTAGAGAAAATGTAGGAGAAAATTGAAGTAATCAAAATAATAAATTCCAGTATTATACTACTATATTGTTCAGTTTTAGTCTTCTTTAGTGAAAAGTTTTAAATTTATTTTAAAAGCTAAAATTGTTTATAGTTCTAATTTCTAGAATTTTAGAATTGTTTATAATTACCAACTATTTTGAGTTTTTTTAATTATCTCTTTAATTAGAAAAAATATAGAGATTTCTTTGTTTGTTGACATAAGATACGTGCAACCTATAGAAAATTTTTATGAGTTTATTTGAGCCAAAATGCTCTGGAGAATGGCAGTTACACAGCTTATTTTTATACATTCAAATAAAAGGAGGAGACATAATGAGGGTTACATGAAATCCATTTGTGGTAGATTGGGCGGAGCGGGGGGGTAGGAGAAGCACAGCAGAAAATTTCTGGAATTAGATAAAAAGGCAAAAGAGGGAAACACTTCTTTTATATCAGTGGGTACAGGATAGTTCATATCAACATTTACGGCACAAAGAGGTGGTATGCTAGGAACAAGAAAACAAGGAGGGGTATTGTGGGCGTATCTTCTGGTGCTGCCCCGGTGCTGCCCTGGTGCTGCCCTGGTGCCTTAAGGGGTCTGCAAAAGATGACTCTGACATCTCACAAGTACGGTACAAAAAGACAGTAGACAAGCTCACTTAAGGCAAAGATTGACCTTTGTCAGGGAAGCTAGAGGTCTGGGATGCGACTACCTGCTATGACTCATTTTTAATTAGGAATTTTTATGTTCAGAACATCCTGTATGGTCACTTTAGGTCCCTGAGTTTATAAAGCCTGCCATGCAGGATTCCCCTGAGCTTGGCAGGTTGAGTATGAGGCCCATTTTTGGTACACAACTTAGAAAATGAAATGGATTTCCCAGTAAGCTGGATATTAATGAGAGAGAAAAAAAGAAAGCAAAAATA
>NW_006383018.1:1029886-1032460 GCF_000327345.1 Myotis davidii | reverse complement strand
AATCTCTCTCTCTCTCTCTCTCTCTCTCTCTCTCTCTCTCTCTCTCTCTCTCTCTATCTGTCATGACCTGCACTCACCCATGGGTTCTGACATTCTCTCCATAGACAAGTGGCCCTAGAAGCTGCATGGCTAATGGCCATACCAACCCCACGTGCAGACTCCAGGCAGAAGCCTGGGTACAGCAGCCAGGCAAGGATTGCAGCAGGAACACAAGCTAAGCCAGCCGGATGCTGGACTGGGACGAAGCTTTAATATGGCACAGAACCCCTGGATATTGACTCTGTTTCTTGCTCTGATTTTCTATGGTGATACCGACAGAGATGGGACATTGGGGAACTCCTGTAATATTGCTTCTCAAATAAATCCTCCTCCTTTATGGGTCCTTGGAAATGCTTTTCCTCATGACACTGCAAGAACCCCACATCCACTGGCAACACAGGTACTTTCCAGTAATTAGATATCTTATAATTATATATTCTTGTCAAAGTCACATGTATTTTTAGAATTATTACAAAAAAATACTGAGAAATATTTTCTATGTTTATGATTGTTAAACTGAGTTATATGGGAATTTTACATGAAAATGGGCTTTTGTGCTTCTGTTATATAATCTCAGAACTTGCATTTTTGTTGCTGAAATTCAGAATGCTTTTCCTTACTCTCATTCACTGCGATGAATAAGATGTAAACAAACTCATCTTTCTCTTGAGTCATAACAAATATTTTCAAAAGTGTTAACTGAGTATCATTTATCTTGTGCTGTGTAGGCTACCATGAGTGTCCTCCCTTTTCTCACCAACATTTCTATTTTCAGAGAACTTAAAGCGTCCCCTCTGGTTTTGATCTTATTCTTCAAGGACAGCATACAAAAGAACTGGGGAACAATATACATTGTTGAGAAGCCATTTAAATTCAAAAATAGCCACATATACAAAAGTTGAAAGCCTGGGTGGATTTTCAAGATTATTGTATTCTGATGCAAAATCTGACTACTTAATGATTTGGGATCATTTGCTCAAGTACCTATTCAGATGCCTCAGAGAAAAATATTATCTCCAAAACAATAATTATCTAATAAGTGATTTAAATTTTCTGCCATTGTCATCCCCAGAAATACCAGTTTCAGAAAAGGAAAACACTACAAAAAGACAATAGGCTGAATCAGTAAAGGATCTCTGATTGAAAGCAGCAGAAAAGAACCCTATTAACTTTAAGACAATCAAATCCACTGAAAGGGTACTGAGCATCTCACAGAAACCTAAGGAAAAGTTAAATTCCTGACAACAAGAAAGGGTAGTTTGGAGGGGAAGAGGGGGTTCACCCAGCCTGTAACAAAAGGAGAATCTCTTCAGGCCACCACCACAAAGAATTGACTCCAAATGTTTTCTGTTCTTATGACAAGGTCCACAAGAAAGAATCTGATTCTTTTAGCGTCATTCACATGCACAAACCCTGGCCAGAGAAGGGCTGTGGCTCATCCATTGACTGTTCCCTGTCCCCCCAAGAGTAAAGACTGCTTTTCTAGGGGACAACTGGCATGCTGTTAGCAAAATAAGAGGCAATAGATGCTGAGCATTCAAAAATCAGCTGCCCAGCTGTTTTAGGGTCTAATTCTGTAAGATGAGCTCTTGTGGGCTTTGCTATGCTCCTATCTCTATCTTTCTTATATTCCAACAAAGTTTTGGAAAATAAGACAGGATAACAGATAATTTTCACAGACCCTGCTTCCTAAGATTCCATCTTTAGAATTCTGCCATAGTTAACAAAAGGTATGATGCGTAGTGAAGTCATCTTTTTACTGGATCAATATATCTAGCCACTCTGGGATCCTATGTGAGGAAGCTCCTTAGCTACTGGCAATGATCCTATTTCCAAACAAATTCACTAAGGAACTGGGAGTTAGGATGTCAGCACAGGAAATAGGGGGGCCACAATGAACCCCATAACAGTGAGATTCTGGCCTCATGATGAAGCAAGGTTATTGTGGTTTTTGTTACCCAGCTTATAGCAGCTAAGCTGTTCTGACAGCAGAAGATCGTGGCTTCCTGCACTCTATGTTTTTGATGGGACATTTTACTCTGAACATTTTACTCTGTATAGCATCCCCACTTTACCCATCAGCTGCCCTCACACACCACTTTGCTGGTGCACATGTACAGGTAACCCTAACTGCACCAGTTAAAAGCAGAGATAATAGCTTAGGACTAGACTGGGGGGAAAGTATTGAAATGGTTAGCAGCTGAGAGGAATCTGACCTCCTGCATATGAAAAATGTCTCATTTCTAATAGCCACAGTACGACACAGGCTTCAGTTGCTCACTATATTCAGATACAAAAACTGAAGGCCATCTCTGCCACCAGAGAAAGAACAGGCTTCTCTCATCATTATGCTAGTGAAATAAGTCTGACAGAGAAAGACAAATACCATATGATCTCAGTTACATGTAGAATCTAAGAAAACAAACAAATCAAAACAAAACAAAACAAATAAACCAAGCTTGTAGTTACAGAGAACAGATTGGTAGCTGCCAGAGGAGAGGGGGGATGGTAGGGGAATGAAATGGGTGAAGGGAA
>NW_006383018.1:1028765-1029220 GCF_000327345.1 Myotis davidii | reverse complement strand
CTGCTGCACAGCATTGACCACCAGGTGGCATCTCCTGCATTGAGCATCTGCTCTTGGTGGTCAGTGTGTGTCATAGCTACTGGTTGAGCGGTCGAACAGTAGCTTAGGCTTTTATATATATACTAGAGGCCCAGTGCACAAAAATTTGTGCACTCTGGCAAGGGAGGGTGCGGGGGGGAGTCCCTCAGGCTGGCCTGTACGCTCTCGCAGTCTGGGACCCCTCAGGGGATGACCACCTGCTGGCTTAGGCCTGCTCCCTGGGGGATTGGGCCTAAGATGGCAATCAGACATCCCTCTGGCTGTCCAGCAGCCCTTGGGGGATGTCCACTTGCCAGCAGGGAGCAGACCTAAGCTTCAGTCAGACATCCTTAGCACTGCTGAGGAGGTGGGAGAGGCTCCCACCACCACCGCTGTACTGGCAGCCATCAGCCTGGCTTGTGGCTGAGCAGAGCTCC
>NW_006383018.1:1024798-1026421 GCF_000327345.1 Myotis davidii | reverse complement strand
GCCCTGTCTGTCACAAACAGAACCCACGAATTCTGCAATTCCCACTTACAATTTGAGATTCAACCCATTCCAAATGGTTCACGGACATCTCATAGCCAGGGGAGTGAGGTTCTTTAACATTGGGTGTAAAACAAAATACAAAGTAAAAATCAATGCCATTGATACCTTTCTGCCAATAGACAAGCTACGCCAAGGATCAAGGCTTCTGAAAGCTTAAAAGATAACAGAATGAGTTAAGTTACAAATCTGTACTTGGTTCATGTTACTGCCAAGAGGTGGGGTAATACTGAGCCAGTCCAAGCTCTCCACATTAGCACTCAACAGTAACATTTTTTAAAAATCCCAGATTCAATAGAGTCCACCAAAAGATGTCTTTTTAAAAATTAGCCACACTTGGGGGTGGGTGGGTGAGTGGGTAGAAAGAGATCAATCAAAGAACTTGTATGCATATATGCATAACCCATGAACACAAATAGTAGTATGGTGAAGGCCTGGGATGGGGGGTCAGGTGCAGGGTAGGAGGGGTCAATAGGGAAAAAAAGAGAACATCTGTAATACTTTCAACAATAAAGATACTTTAAAAATTAGCCACACTCTTTGAAAATGGCTTAGTATTGTATTGTCCTAAGTACCCTGAAATATTGTGTCATCTGTATTGCTCAAGAAAACTATAACCCTCAACCAAACCATGTACAGAATACATTTTGCATACAGAAGCAGAAAACATCCTGGACCTTGGTCATTGACCTTGAAAGAGGGAAATTCCCAAGAAACTAAGGTACCAGTGGATTGCTGCAAATATATATTTGTTTACTGCCATTCTGGGTGAGCCTCATCAGATAGCAGACCACTAAATATTTAAAGGACATGGGATGGGCCTGGCAGAAGACTATAAGATTGAATTGTTGCCAGCACAACCTTAGTAAAGTACACAAATCTTTCCAGACAAGCTAAAGAACTATGCAAACGCCAAGTCACTCTTTTCTCTCATCTGGTGTGAAAGTGATAAACAGACTGAAAATCAACCTCATGTTGATTCCTCGCTTTAATGCACTGACTTGTTAATCGAATAGCTCAGTTTTATGGAGCAGCTATTTCAAATCAAGAGTCGCACTCCACAAATCCATATTTTACAATACCAACTGTGCAACATATATAAACAACTATGGGAAGCACATGAATCAATGAGACCCATGAATAAACAAGCCCATGTGGCAGTAGAGTACGGTTGGAAGAAAAGGAAACAGTTGTTGAAAAAAAAATCACTGTGTTTAGGGGAATTTATATTCAGTCCTCCCTTCTGTAATAGCTTTGAAAATTGGAAGCAGAAGATACAATAAATTACTAAAATAGTAAGTATTCCTTTTGATATTTTACATAATTGTGTATATTCCTTTTGGTTTAAACCTCTCATTCTTATAAATGCTGACTCAAATCAAAAGGAGTAGTGACACATTTGAGGTGCTTTGCAGAGCTTATTTTACTGTTTTAGCTTTGCATTCATTAATCGCATTAATTTTTGTCAACTATGTGTTCTGTTTCAAGCGCGTTCAGTAAACTATCCCGCATAAACAATCATGAGTACATGTTTTGAATGTTAAACAAACAAAAAAAGCAAGCTAC
>NW_006383018.1:1020102-1021199 GCF_000327345.1 Myotis davidii | reverse complement strand
ATACCACATTATTATCTAATAATTTAAATGCAGTAATCTAACATAGTATGAGATTAAGACATAATACAATTTTGAACGTGACTGAGACGACACTTTCATAGGCCAAAACCTTTATGTATTCTTTTATTTTTTTTCAAATACAATAGCAGGGATAAAGTTACTCATGGTCTAAAGAGATGTCTTAGGGTAGAAAAGGAAACTATATCATTGTTACCACATCTATTTCTGCCTTTGTTCTTAGTTTGCTATAAAACTTGGCCAACTTGTTTCTTTTACTATGGCTCTTTCTCCACTAAGTAGGGAATTGGCAATTGCCCTGTAAACTAGTAGTATGTGGACAGCAAGAGAATTTGTGTCAGTAAGTAGAATTTCAATCCTAGATAATAAGTTTGCTATCATCATCATCATCATCATCATCATCATTTTCAATCTCCTTTAAACTACTTAGAGAGGTCAGGGACTAAGTAAGACATTATGAGCACCTGAAACAGAATGAATATGAAAATAGAAAGGAGATTAAAAATGATGATGATGATGATAGCAAATGTATGTGCATAGGGAATATTGTACTAGTCACTATTTAAAGTGTGTTACATATAATAATACATTTAGTCATTACAACCCTGTGGGATAGATGCTACTATTATCCCATTTTACTAAAGAGGAAATATATACACAGAGAAATAAAGTGATTGCCTAAATCACAGAATTTCATTGGAGAATGTAGAATCCAAGCTTGGCATTCTGGCTCTAACATTTAATTTCCTTCCTAATGGGCTTGAGAAATCTCATGGGATAAAGTTCACAGGCAGAACGAGGTATTGATATTATGGTTGAAAAGGGAAGATTTAAAACTGTGATAAAAGGTTCAATCTTGGGTGACTGAAAAAAAAAATTGTCTTTTTTTTTTTTTAATGACAATAGGGATGTCCTTAAGAGAACATTTGAGATACGTTTGGTTTCAGATACCAGTGTGATATCAAGGAAGAAAGGGAGGCAGTAAGAAATGGAAGAGTAAAGTATGAGGGATTTTAAGCTTAGAAAAGTAAAAAACAGAGATAAACATTGGAAGTCAATCTTAGAAAAGCAGCTGACCT
>NW_006383018.1:992923-1019941 GCF_000327345.1 Myotis davidii | reverse complement strand
CTGGTCAGGGCACATGCCTTGCAGGCAGAAGCAGTTAGGGGCAATCAGGCAGGCAGGCAGGCGAATGGTTGGGAGCCAGCAGTCCAGTGGATTGTGAGAGGGATGTCCAACTGGTGGGTTAGGCCCAATCCCTGGGGCCTAAATTTCCTACCTAATGGGCTTGAGAAATCTCATGGGGATCGGGCCTAAACTGTCAGTCGGACATCCCCTAAGGGGTCCTAGATTGGAGAGGGTGCAGGCTGGGCTGAGGGGCAGCTCCCCCAGTGCACAAATTTCATGCACCGGGCCTCTAGTAAAAACAAAAATAAAAAAGCATCAGGATCTGTGCTAAACACTATACATGCATTAACTCATATAAAAGCATTATAAAAATGCTTTTAAAAAGGCATGATCATTAACCCTATTAGCCTTATTTTATAGATAAGGACATTGGGGTTTATTGAAATTAAATAATTTTTTCAAGGTCACATACATAGGAAAATGACAGGTGGAATTTGAACCTAGGTCTTTCTTTCACCATAGCTGGTAATCTTAAACACTGTATACACTATATTCTCTTTTGATAAAATAAAGCCCCAGAAAAGTGAACTGTGGTTCTCACATTTTCTATCTTAGGCATTGACCTGGTCTTTTCAAGTCTGTTATAGCTGGCACAATTAAATCTAGTAAACATTCCTTATGTATCCGAATGGGAACAAGGAAGACACTTTTGCTTAAAGCAACAATCTAGTAGTAATAGAATTGATGGTGAGTGCCGTAATACAAGTCCATTGAAGGTAGAGAGTGAAGAATGAAGTTTACTAGGTCAGCGGTGATTGTAGTGTTGCTGATGACAATAGAATAATTCACTGTTTTAGTCTTGCTTTGTTAAACAGTTTCATGTTCTATTATATATATTTTTATAAAAGTATTATTCCCCATCTTTGATATCATATTTATGTGCAGAAACTCTACTGATTGATCCAGAATTAAAATTTCTTTAGAGACTTGGCATTTTAAGCAATGAATTAATATCATTATCTTCATTAGCTCTTCATTAGCTCTTTCGTTGAACAATTACTTTATTTCCTAGATATGTTAGGCTGTCTCTGAACTCATTCAGTAACTTGAATACCTTTTTTAGAAACGACATTAATTCTGGTTAAAAAAATCACATAGCCAATATTGATATCTTTTGTCTACAGATATGATTGGCTCATAATAGTGTCAAAAACCTCACATGAGTCTCTGCTACTCTTTAAAAATATTTTTTATTGATTACAGAGAGGAAGGGAGGAGAGAGAGAAACATCAATGATGAGAGAGAATCATTGATCAGCTGCCTCCTGCACACTCCCTCCTGGGGCTCGAGCCTGCGACCCGGGCATATGCCCTTGACTGGAATCGAACCCAGAACCCTTCAGTCCACAGACCACACCGCTCCATCCACTGAGCCAAACCAGCCAGGGCAGGTCCTGATGCATTTTAAACTCTAGTACCATTTACTGTTACTTTTTCCCTTTTGCTTCTATGAACCATTCCACCATGTTTTCTTCTATCTTCTTCTTTGCTGCCTCTAAATGTACTCACATTCTGAGATACTGGGAGTCAGGACTTCAATATATGAATTTGGTCGGCAGACACACTTCAGTCCATAACGAAAAAATTACATTTTCCTTTTTTTTGTGCTTATATATTTCTTAGACTAACTTAGGTGGAAGAATGCCACTTCATAAAAATAATTCTGAATATTGTCAGTTAGATCATTTGTTTCCCTTTGGTTAATTTAATTGTTTCTAATATAAGAAAACATAAAAAGATTGAACATAATTTCTCTATTGCAAAGAGGAACCATTTGTAATGTTTTAATTTAATCTAGTATTTACTTGGAAAAAAAATTGGCATTAGCACATTTAGAACTATATCAAAGATTTTGAGATGAATTCCTAAAGTACACAGCATAGCTGCATTTCAATTATACTGTGTTGATCAGTGCAAAGAAAAACCAGTGTAAATACATCGCTTAAATATACTAGAAAAACAGCAAAAAGGAATTTTATTATGTACAACAATTGGCAGCATGTAAACACAGAATGTTGAGGCTTTTCTTAAAATGCTGAATCAAGTTCAATGCCAGGGGCAAAGTGCCAGGCTATCAGCTTTGACAAGCTCAGCTGAAGGAAAGCCTGCCTTCCAAAATGGGAAAGGCAAGGAGCCCAGAAAAACTCAGAATCCCGGAAAAACATGAACACTTTAAGCACTTGGCTCTTTCTTAATATGCATCCGCTTTGCAGCAAACCTAGAGAAAGTATTTTAATAGGCGAATATGTTCTTGTGAATCTTATAACTATGCTTGGTATTTATTGATCATTAGGTATTAAATCAGTTTGAAGTATCTTTAATTCAACCTTCAGATTCTTCTATTACTTATTGAATATTAATATTTTAAGGCACAGTTTTCTTTAAATGATACCTTGACTCTATTGAGTACCGGGTACTGATGGATGTCTAAAAACAAATGCTGAGATATCCTAAAGGATAAGGAGAGATCACAGACTATGTAACTCATGATGGCTGTTTATTAATGTGGAAAGAGAATTTGGCACAAAGCCAAACTAAGAAAATGAATGTAAAGATGGTGGTTTTAAATGGTAGATTTTTTTTAAATTTAATAATCCACCAAGAATCTATTAAAAAGTAAAAAGGTCTTAATTTGATCAGTTCTCTGTTATCAGTAAATCATTTGACATTTACTTTCTTAAAAATTTAAGAATAGCATCAAATGACATAAGATAAAACTCAGCTTGAATTAACAGTTTTCTGCAATAAAATCTACTCTACTCATTTAAATGTACAGAGTTAGCAAATTCAACTAGGCTACACATCCCTCAAGTAATCATTGAATATTGAGAGCATAATTGGCAAAACAGATCAATTATTTAGTAGAAGATTCATCCCCTCTTATCCACACTACCTCATTTCCCCCACTTTCTTTCACTAAAGCACTGAAGATTTTCAAAGTAATTGGACTCTTCAAATGAGAAGTAGAGAAGCCACCTCTAGAGACAGGTAGTAATCAGCCAAAATGGGATTTCCAGGGTGAAAAGTTTATCTGCCTCAGTCACATCCCTGATGTAGGCATGCAGTTTGTCTCATTGACCCAGCTAAAAAAAAAAAAAAAAGGGGACACCCTGCAGATAATAAACATTACACTGAGTTAAACTAACTTCAGCCTAATACAAAGAAAAGAAAAATTTATGATAGTCTTAAAAAGAATAAACATAGCCCTGACAGGTTGGTTGGAACACTGTCCCACATACCAGAAGGCTTTGGGTTCGATTTCTGATCAGGGCACATAACTAGGTTGCAGTTCACATATGCATATGGGCACATGTGGGAGGCGACCAATTGTGTCTCTCTCACATCGATGTTTCTCTCTCTCTCTCTCTCTCTCTCTCTCTCTCTCTCTCTCTCTCTCTCTCTTTCTCTTCAAAAATCAATGAGGAAAAAAATATCCTCAGGTGAGCATTAACAACAACAAAATGAAGGAGACTGGGAAGTGAGGTGAGGAGAGCAGGAGGAGAATAGGAAGAGAGGAACAGAAGGAAGAGGAAAGAAAAAGGAAACCCAGTGAAGTCCAGACACCCAGAGTGAAATGAAATGTTGAAAAGGGCTGAGTCATCCTTGCACACTATGCAGCCTCACTGATGATTAATATTTATAGAAATGGCTTAAGATACCTATGTGTACATGTTGCCAAAAGGCAAAACTGAGCCTCCCTGGGAGCAATCTTTAATCAGCAACTGTGCTCAGGAATGTATAAAGGATGGCATGTTAAGGCAGCTTAGCTAATAATATTCACTCACGCAATGATTTATAATGGACCAGTAACAAATAGCACCAATTCAATTTATTTAACTGTCTGTGCACCTCTTCAGGGAAGGGAAGACATAAATTCTGGTAGGTTGATAAATTATTTTTACTCCCTTGGAAGTCTGTGTTAGGTGTGCATAATTACTTTCCTGAGCAAGTGGAAGGCCTAGAATGTTCTTCCCACCTTCCACGTATGAAGTCAGGGTAGCTTGAAATTTGGCATGGATAGTAAAATAGATTAAAACATATGGAAATGACTGTAGCGTCACCCTGATACACTAAATTTAGAAAACTGACAGGTTTAGAACGAATATCCTAAATATCTACTGTTACATATACTCATTCACACACACTCATACACACACACGTTAGACATTTAAATAAACACTTTATTCATTCAACTGGAGACTTTAAACATCTAGGTGTCGGGGAAAGTACTAGTTTCTAGGAATAAATTAATATAACGTGATTCTTATCCCCAGAGGAGGTGAAAGAAAAGGGGAAATATAATTTATTGAGCCTCTGCCTTGCACCTCAAGTGTATAATTACAACACTGCTATGAAGTTGATAGTATTTTCCCTATCTGACTGATAAAGAAATGGAGGTTCAACAAAACTAAGTGACTGTTTATGTGTCAATTACCCAGTTACGTACCAAAGTCAGTATTTCAACCAAGATCTGTCATACTGCAGATTTCAAGTTCTCTCCATTCTGCTGCCAATAGTTTAGCAGGGAAGATGGACAAGTAAACATCTGTTATAACATAATTAAATTAGGCCCAGCTGTTGTGGCCCAGCGGTTGAGCATTGCCCCAGGAACCAAGAGATCAAAGATCCCATTCCTAGTCAGGGCACATCCCTGGGTTGCAGGCTTGATCCCCAATGGGCATTATGTAAGGGACAGCTGTTAGATGCTCTTTATCCCTTCCTCTCTCTAAAAAAAAATCAATAAAAATATTTTTAAATGATAATTAAATTAATATAACAGAAATGTGTACAATGTAAATGGCGAAAAGTAGTCAATCCTGCATGGAGTGAAGGAAAAGGAAAAGGTTTGATAAGTCTTTTCCATAGAGATACTATTTGAGTACTGTCTCTAAGAAGGAACCACAGTTCTCTAGTCACTACTAGGGTACATGGTGCTATGTCCCTACTTAATTAACCCTTTGCTACCTCCAAAACACACCATACGCTTCAGCCTATTGTCTCTTTGTCCTGCCGTGAGCTTTGCGGGGAATATCTCGTCTTCTTTGTGTATCTGGTGAATTCTTACAATGAAACCTAATGCAGTCAGAGAAGTGAAGATTTGTAGAAATTTTCCCAGTGATTTATTCATTTGGCAAATATTTATGTGTCCCTACTTATATACCAGATACTGAATATTCAGAGACAAGGACTAATAAATCTTGACCTACTGAAAAATCTAGTTGAGGTATAGAAAATAAAAGTATAATTATAATAAATAATTTGCTACATTAAAAAGAAGAACTAGAGATATGAAAAAACAGCAGAGACCACCAAAGAAGGCTTCCCAGATAAGGACACCCTTGCCTGTGTCTTAAAGATTAAGTAGTTGTTGATATGTAGAGAAAAAGAGAATTAAAACAAAACAAAATATCCAACTTCTTGATGTGTTTTGTATTGTTGGAAATATCATTAAAGTCTTGGCAGCACTTCACAATTAGAGAATTGCTAATTGTGTAATGAACAAAAGAGCTGATTAAATGCATGAGACCAGCAGAGTGGCATAGAATAACGGTGCCGCTGTGTAATTCATGTCTTCCCTGAGCACCGGCCAGGGGGAAATCTGACAACGATGTGCTCATTGGAGAAAAGATAATTCTGAGCCTAAGACTCTCTCAGACTCAATTCACTAACAATATTGATTTCCTGATATAGTCTGCAAATAAAGGGAAATTTAGCTGACTGGCAACATGGAGGAGAAATAATCATGACTACACTGACAAGCAGAAGAGCCTTATTCTGGTCTCAAAGACATGTCTATGTGAAGAAACACTTTTCTACACCTAGCCTTAGCCCAAAGGCCTAGAAGCCATAAGAATAAATTTTCTAGAACAGCTTAGCCCAATCAGAGGATATTTTCTCCAGGTTCTGTGATTCTCTCTCCCCCTCCCTCTTCCTCTCTCTTCTTATCTCTCTCTCTATATATATATCTATCTCTTTCTCTGTCTCTCTCTCATATAAATATACGCTTATGTGTATCATATGTATTATATATACATATATCTGAATACACAAACACACACATCTTTCCTTCTTCATAATCACTGAATCATTGCAACAAATAAAGTAATGGGTATTGGAATATCTCAAGCCTGGATCTGAGCTAGCAGTAAAATTGATTTCTTCAGTTTCCAATTTTCTCAGCCAGATTTTTGCATTCTCCTTCTAGCTAAAATGTCCACTTCAGTGCGTAGTATGTATGTTTTTAAAAGTACAGAAGATTGTTTTCTTAAAATTCAGTAGTAAAAGTCTAAGAAACATTTGAGAAGCAGGACCTTGTTCTAGGACTTTTACTTGTACTAGTTATTTTAATCCACACAACAACCCTATTATTCCCACTTTATAAATAAAGAACTGAGCTACAGAGAGGCCAAGAAACTTGTCAAAAGTCACACATTATTTAAAAAGAAAAAAAAATGGGCCATCACGCTCATTGCTTTTCTGAGAACTAAGTTTACTGAAGGATGTAAAGGAACCTTGTCCTTTTTAAATGGTTAAAAGGTTATCTTACAGAAGAATAAATATGGGTAAGAAATATGGGTAAGAAAAATGACAAACAGCATTCTGGAAAGATAAACAAGTCATACCCCGATCACAGTCATTTCCTTTGAATTTCTCTTATCACCATCTATTTTAATGTTTGATATTGCTAAGTCTCAAATATCTCTGGCTCTTACCTCTAAATTATACGAACAGCTTAGCCCAATAAGTCTATAGAATTCACCCACCTTTGCAGAGAAACATAGCTTAGTTTTGAAGCTTTTCATCTTTGAATTTAGACTTTGAATTACTATGATCTTAATTTTGCGGACGAAAAAGGGGCCACTTAGTAAACCTGACAAACTCAAGGGAGGCCTGTATGGTGGGTCTGGCCAACTCAGAGACATAAAGTACCCACATAGGATGGTGTGAAAGTAAAACTTCCTACCTAAAAGCAGGTAGTCACCTCCTAGGCCAGTATCTTCCTCGACAAAGGTCAACCTTTAGCTTAACTGAGACTGTCTGTTGTCTTTTGCATCTATGACAAGATATCTTTGAAATGTTAGAGTAACATTCTTTTCCAGACCCCTCAGGGCCCAATTATTGCACCAGAGCAGCAGACCACAGAACCCCACATTGTTATTGTTATCCTGTTAATTGTTAACTGTTAACTATCACATGCCCACCAAAGACATCCATAATACTTTCAACAATAAAGATAGAAAAATAAAAATAAAAGAAGTATGTGTCTATTCCTTTTGCTTTTTATTCAATCCCAGAGATTCCCCCCCTTCCCCCAGCTTTGCTTTCGCCCACCTCCCTAACCTATCACCAGTGAATTCCATGTAACTCCCTTAGGCCTCTTCCTTTGATTCTAATGTATGAAATAAGATGCAAAACTGCCATCCTCTGGAGCATTCTTTTCAGTCTGTTGAGATTTCGCTTCCCAGCAATTGTCATCAATTTGGCTCAAGTAAACTCATTAAAATTCTCTATAGGTTTGGATGTTTCTTATGTCGACAATTCCACTTTTAAGTTTGTTCTTTTTTCCCTAGCAATGAACACTATACTATTTTTCTGGTCATAAGGACTATGCAAACAACAATTCTATTATATTATAAATATCTTCATTTAGCAATGAAATTGCTTCTGTATTCTTGTGTATAATAACAAAATGAAATTATATATATATATAATTACTACAATTCAAAAAAGGGGAGTGAATATCCTGGCCAGGTAGCTCAGTTGATTGGAGCATTGTCCAGTACATCAAAAGGTGGTGATTTGCTCCCCAGTAGGGGGGGTACATGCGAGGTAACCTATCGATGTTTCTCTCTCAACATTGATGTCTCTCTTTCTCTCCCTTCTTCTCTCTCTAAGATCAATAAAACTATATCCTTGGGTGAGGATTTAAAAAAAGGGGGGGGGTGCTGAATAGTGTATAAGAATCTTAAAGAACTACTGAGTAAAACAATGTACATTTTGCTTAAAATATCTGGATTGCCCTGGCCGGTGTGGCTCAGTTGGTTGAGCAACATCCCATGAACTGATAGGTCACCGATTCGATTCCTGGTAGACACATGCCCAGGTTGCAGGCTCCATCCCCAGTAGAGGGCATGCAGGATGCAGCGGATAGATGTTTCTCTGTCATTAATGTTTCTCTCTCTTCCTCTCCCTTCCCCTCTGTCTCTAACAGCAATAAAGTCATATAAAAATTATGGATAATTCCTGAAATATTTGTTTTTGTTGCTGGTATAAACCTGTTCCATATTTCTAAGAACATTTCATATGATTTTCATGAAATATCATAGATAAAATTCTCGTTATTGATGTTCATTTTCAGATGTTTAAGACATAAAGGTTACAAATGAATAGCCTCAATTTTAGGATTTGGGGAGGAAAATTTAGCTAAGTCCTCTAATGAAACAAGAGGTTTCTTTTACATTGTTATATTTTAATAACAAGTCACCTGTTTGTTTATAGACAAATGTTCAACAATCAACTATACATTAAGCAATCAGTATAAAATTTTTAATCTGGGAAAATTTTCCATAAAACCCTAAATCTAAATAAAGTGTTTGTATATTTTTTCTTATAATTTTATTACAGAAGTATATTATATGTTCCCAATATCTTCCCCTTGAACACTTAGGCCCACATTCCCACTGATATTCTCCAGAAATGCAAACTAAACTCAAGTTGGCAGCTTCCTGGAAAGATGAAAGAGGCTTTGGAGCCCAATCTGTGCACCTGGCCAAGTTCCAGGTGACTGGTTTCTTACTGAGATGAGGCTGAGTCAGCCAGGAACAGCCGAAAGGCAGTAAAAGTGGATGGCAAATAAGTAAAATGCAGATAAATGACAGAAGATTAAGGGAAGACGTAATACTTGATCTCTAACATTATACCAAAGGCCTGTTAATTATGAAAATCTGATCCTTTGATTGCGTTTGCCGCATTTATGTTCAGAATTGGTGTAAGGGAATTAGAAATGTGTACTACACAGCAAAATTCAATGAGCACTACATTTCTTCAACATCCTTTCCTCTCAGAATGAAATGATATTCAGTCTGAGAAGCAAACATAAAAGTGGTTTATAGGAGAAGGCCCATGGTGTCAGCAAAGAGTCTGTCTTCATTTTTCAAAACAGCTGTTAAAAAATCGCCATCATGTGTATTAGTCAGAGTTCTCCAGAGATAATACACATATGGGATTTACTATAAGGAACTGGCTTACACTATTATGGAGGCTGACAAGTCTGAAGATCTGCAGTCAGCAAGCTGGAGACCAAAGAGAAGATAATGTAGTTCCAGACCATAGACCAGCAGACTTGATTCCCAGAAAGAACCAATGTCCAAGTTCGAAGGTAGGAAAAAAACCAATGATTGAGCAAAAGGCGGTCAGGCAAGGGGACAATCCTTCTTATTCACAGGAAACTCTGTCTGTTTTGCTCTATTCAGACCTTCAACTGATTGAATGAGGACCATCTACATTAGGGAGGGCAATCTGTTTTACTTAATGTTTACTGATTCAAATATTAACCTCATCCCAAAATACCCTCACAGACACCAGAGTCAAATGGAGAGATTGAGGAAGGGGAAGAATTTATAATTGTAAAAATACGCAAATGATTCCATAGAATTCCAGAGAAGGGGAGTTATTGCTTACATACCAAGACACAGTCTCCAAAGACTGCATGCCTTACAGAGGAGCCCTTGAGGTTGTTGGGGCCATGTTGAACACAGTACCTGAGTGATAGGAATAGAGATAACTGAATGGTAGGGACCAGGAGAATAGGCCTGAAATAGCTCCCTGTCTCTTCTCAGCCTGTGCGTGGCATTTAGGCGATCCAGAAATCCCTTGTGTCTCCCTGAGAGACTCAGAAGATAGCTGATCCTGAAAGGTCAGCAGGAGGGTCGTGGTCCTCTAGCAGAAGGGTAGAGGGTCAACTGCCCAAAGCAGGACTCAAAAGGGAGATCTCTTGGAATCTGCAGCCCCAGTGAGAGGTTGGGGGCAGACGTTAGACATCAGAGAGAGATGATGGCCAGTCTCTCTGGGAGCAGTTACCATGGACTTCCTGTGCTGTGAAAAGAGACTAAGGGTTGCACAAGCCACATATAGGTCACCAGGAAAGGTATCAAGGACAGAGATCACAATCCAAAGAGCTGGCAAGAGAAGCTACACCTCAACCAGAGGTCAGCAGGAGGCAATGAGCCTCACTCCCCATCCCCATGATAAGCGTCCTCTTGGTCCTGAATGCTGCCAGGTGGTGAGACTATGGTGGGGATGGTAGTGGTAGTGGTGAAACAGGCCAGGGACCAGAGGGAGGGATGTAAAAAGGACAGAGGGGAGAGATGCTAAGAAACAACTGAGCATCAACCCAAAAGATACTGAAAATAATTCACCAAAGAGGGACAAGGCTTTAAATTTTAAGAGACTCAGAGATGTTCAATGGCAAGAGCAAAGATTTTTCTCTGCTGTTGATAAACACAAGTCAAAATCAGCTGGGGAAAAAAGTACATGACTCATCATGTGTGAATTTCACACAAACTTTTACTGGTACCCCTGTCCAAACCTCTTAAGTATATATAGGGGACATTAACTTGCACATAGGCTGTTTTCAAAACCTAGACTTCGAACCAAGTGATCTTCAGAACAGTGACATTGAACCAGTCTGAGAAATCAGCTGAGATAAGTACAATCTTTGTAAGAAAGAAAGGAAGGAAGGCGAGGAGGAAGAGAATAATACAGGGAGTGGGGAATAAAATGAAAGGAGAAGACAGAGAAGAACAGAAGTGTGTGGGGGAGAATGGGAAGATAGAAAGAAAGAAAAATGGGGGGGGGGAGGAAAAGGAAGGGGGAGAGGAAAAGGAGGAGGAAGTGGGGAGAAAGGGAGAGGAAATGAGAGAAGGAAGAAGGGAGAAGGAGGGGGTTTGCTTCTGTAAGAATTGGACCTCTTTTCAGAGGCAACTCATTCTTCAGCTGAGAGTTACTATAACGTCCGTGATCTCTTCCACTGGGCAAATGCCCCCAGTATAAGTTCTCCTGGCACTATTCAACTTTCTTCACAGCAATGGCCTCAGTTCCAATTTCACACTTACATGTGTGATTACCTGAGAAACTCCTTGCTTTCTTTCTTGCAGGCAGAGACCAAGATGGGCTCACCATTTCACTAATAGTCTATACCAGTGTCTGAAATATAGTAGATACTTAATATTCAATCAAAGAATGAATGGTGGGATTAATATGTTTTATTTGAATCCATTTTCTCCTCCCACCCAATGCTATTTTCTTTACTCCTCATTTATTTAAAAAGCCCATTTATACTGGGCCTATCTTGGTGGATTTATAAAGTAGACTCTGAATGATCACTTCATATTTTTCTAAAGATTTATTCAAAATTTGCCAGGAATTCGCATAATTGTTTAAAGTTTAAAGTTTAAAATATACAACAACAAATTTAAAAGGATATAAATTTGGATTTGAGTAGGTAGTCATTCCAAAATCCAAAGAGCTAATGTGTGGAAACTGCTAACAGCCTCCTTAATATCCATCCTCTACTTCACTCTCAGAGTATTATGTTCAGCTTAACATTACATTATGCAATATAAAGAATGAATTCCCCATTATCATTTGTAGCGATAATAGACCTTTGACTGTCTGCCACTATCAGAGAAAGTGGATTGAATAATTTCTGAATTAAAGGGGCATGTTCTTCTTTGCTTTCTTCCATCCTGCTGCTTGAAACATAATCATGATGGTGTGCTGATGATCACAGTATCCTATCAGAGCATCAAAATAGAAGGATTAAATAAAAACAGGATAGCAATAAACCTCCCATGTTTATTGCAGCATTATTCACAATAGCCAAGATATGGAAACAATTTAAATGTCCATCAATGGATGAATGGAGAAAGAGAGAGAGAGAGCGAGAGAGAGAGAGAGAGAGAGAGATTATTCAGCCATGAGAAAGAAGAAAATCCTGCCATTTGCAACAAATCAATAAAATTTGAGGGCAGTATACTTAGTAAGATAAGACAAATACTGTACAATATCACTTACAGTGGAATCTTAAAAAGTTGAACTCATAGAAACAGAATGTAGAATGGTGGTTACTAGAAATTGGGAAGTGGGAGGTTTGGGGAGATGTTTGTCAAAGGGTACAATCTCATAGTTAGAAGATGAGTAAGTTCTGGATTATAGTCAACAATACTATATTGTAAATTTCAAAGTTGCTATAAGAGACTAAATCATAAATGCTTTCACCACAAAAATAAATAAGTACATGAGGGGGTGGATGTGTTAACTAATGCTACAGTTCTAATCACCTTGCAACATATAATTGTACCAAACACATTGCATACCTTACTCAACATTATATGTAAATTATATCTCAATTAAAATAAAAAGATGGAAGGCATGTAGGTCTCTGGAACAGAGCCTCCTTATCAGCTGGTGGACACCTACCTAAAAATTGTTACATGTCTGAGAAAATGAACTTGTCTCCATTTAAACACTGTTTTTTGAGTTTCTGTTACCTGCAGCTAACCTTGTGTCTTAATCAACACAATAGTGTTTACCTTTGAGATACTTTTTTAACCAATAAACCGTTTAATCCATGTCAGTACACATTGTGTCATGTTCATCGTCCTGGGTGTTGCGATGGAAAAGGTGAAGGATTTAAATACAATGTCTGAGGTTGGACTCACTGAAAGCATGTAGGTATTAACCTATCATTTTATGACAAAGTGAAACCAAAGCATCTTGGAATTTTTTATATTTTTTCTAGACATTATCTAATTCTTTAGAAAATGAGCACAAATTATTTTAACAGTTAATGAACTGTCTTACTTGCTCTCAGTCATTTCCTTTTTTGTTCCTGTTATTATTACTATTATTACTATTTATAAAGATATAAAATTATTTTTAAATTTAAAATGTTTAAAATATTAATACCATGCACTTTCAATTTTATTATCATCATTATTTAACAGTTGTTTTCAATTGAGATTCAGAGAAGCTAAGTAATATGTAAACTGAACCCTAAGTAACTTTCAAATGCATTTAAAACACAAGATTCTTGGATTCTGGGTCCTGAATCCTAGGTTTTCCTTATTCCAAAGTTCACCTTAAAAGATTTTTTAAATATGTTTTAAGCAATTTGTATGAGCCTCGATTCAGTCTGAGCATTTTTCTTCATAGTACTAAGTCATGGATAGATGTGCTTTTAACATTTTTTGAAATTACTGTTTCCATTATGTTATCAGGATGCTTACTCTACATATACATTCTATATATTCAAGTAACTTAAGTTTTCCCTATTCTTGACCTTCTTGACCCCTAGAATTTTATAAGCTTAAGAGTAATGGGGGACATCAAAAAGGAAATGGTACATATAATTATCTACATTGAAAGTATACAATTTATTTTATTCATTAACAACATAAAAAAGCAAGACAAATTATAAAAATATCCTTGTTTAATATTTGCATTAAAATAGTAGAAAACATGACAATATCCATAATAAATAGCTTATAAAATCAATTTTAAAAACCAGAGACCCAAGAGAATAAGTGGGCAAAAGGATGAACAGATGCCTTATAAAACAGGACATCAGTTTGTGAAAAAAATATTTATCCAACAGAGGAGGAACTTCTGGTTCCTGCCCATATGGCAACTTAACATGGGACTTCTGGCTTCCTCTGTAAAATCAATCCTGATATAGAAGTGAGGGGGAAAATGTATTTCAGAAACTAACCTTTCCATAGCAATACTAAAGTTGATTTCAATGATGCTTTGAGGGACGTTTGTTGCCTAAAGCCTGCAACAGAGGACAGCTGAAGGAGCAGTGAGAGGAAATCCTATATAATAAAAGGCTAATATGCAAATAGAACGGCAGAACAACCAAACAAATGAACAACCTAAGCAAAGCAACTAAGTGAGATCACCTTGTGAGACACTTTTACCTTGAAAATTGCCTCCTCATCTCTCAGGATTGTTCTATAAACTTTGTAGAATAATTTCAGCCAAAGATTAACACTCATGCATGCACGCACACACACACATCTTACCCTCTCTACCACCTTTATTTTTATGATCTTTCTCTATAAAAAGAAAAACTAGAGTGGAGGATATTGGAGAGCTTAGGAATGCTTTAAAGAAGGCTCACTTGCCCTAGCCGGTTTGGCTCAGTGGATAGAGCATCGGCCGGTGGACTGAAGGTTCCTGGGTTCGATTTGGTCAAAGGCACATGCCTATGTTGCAGGCTCAATCCCCCATAGGGGGCATGCAGGAGGCAGCCAATCAATGATTCTCTCTCATCACTGATGTTTCTATCTCTCTCTCTCCCTCTTCCTTCCTCTCTGAAATGAATTTAAAAAAATTTAAAAAAAGAAGGCTCAATCTCCACTTGTAAGTAGTGCAGAGATAAACTGTCATTTACAAAGGAAATTTGATTCCCTACTTGGGATTATGAATTTTGAAGTTCTAATCCAGTCCAAGAAGACATAAGATATCTTTAAGTCAAAAAAGATGGGCAACCCAAGAAATTCATATAACCTTGCTTATAAGTATGTGTCTTAACTATAGTTTTGTTGTTGTGTTTGTTTTGTCTTGTCTGTGAATTAGTTTGATTTGGTATGATATTGTGCAATCTAGTTTGGTTTGATTATAGTTAATAAGAGGAGTTTTATTCTTTATCCTGGGAATGGTCACTTAAGGAAATCATATACTTATACAAATTTAGACTAAACACACGCACCTGTGCTCTGAATTAGGGTATGTTGCTACCTGTGACCCTTGGACTCACAAATTACCTATAAGGCAAAAGTAGGTCAATTAGTGAGACTCAAGGATCTTTTAGAATAAAAACTATTTTAAGCATAATTTCTACACTCTGAAACTTAAAACGGGAAATTTGGGGGCTATATTAGATAACCCTGACCACAGTCTGCTATCAGCTATGGTTATGGGACCTTGAAAATAATATGACCACATAGGCTGGTGACACTGGTTTCACACTGAGAGTATAGGGGAGTGTTGATTCCTGAACAATGCATTTCTAATGCTGGAAAAATGCCAGGTCCAGCTAGCCTGGTGGGGTGAGTTGGGAACAATGAGGGGAAATGGTTGAGCCATTTTTATTTCAGGTAAACTAAAGAGCTGGGGTCGTGGGAGGTATGTGCAGACCCTTTCACAGAGCTTAGCACCTGGTGGTGGTAGGGTCGTGGTGTAGGGGTGAGCTCAAGCTTCCTCCCTAGAACAACCACACCTACCTGGACAGTTGGCTGTGGCTGCTGTGCACATGTCTATGGGACTGTACAACCTCAGCATCAACAGTGAAATCATGATTAAGTTGGTTCCCAGGTTCCTTGGACAATTTGGCAAAGAAGAGTGTGAAGGTCAGGGTTCAATAAGTTATCTGTGTCAATAAGAGGCATGACTCTATCTATACTGTAGGGTTGAGAAGTAGGCCATCTTGCTCATAAACATAATTTTGACTATTCAGGAGTCTTTAGTATTATTCCGTGGACACACTGAGACTCTTCCTTGACTGTAATTATTGGCATTGACAACTATTGAGACAAGGATCTTATACTAGGTCGTACAATTTAGAGGTCAGAAACAAGCTGATTCAAATGAGTCAATATTGGTAAAGACTTGAAATGGACCAGACACAATAAGTGTTTGCTATTATTTCCCACATTTGTTTTCCCATGCCATTATGGGTTTGAAGAAAACTGCCTACAATGCTCAACTGAGGTTTTGATGTGTTTTTAAATAGAAACACATAAAACAAAATAGAAAGTCAAAGATACCAATCATGTTTCTACCTTGGAAGTGCTGGTGAATATTTTTACCATTGATACAAGTGGAATTGAGTAGGATATATATTCTGATATATCAATGCACTTAAAAATTTTATTCCATGAATTATTTCATAATGGGAATTGAAATAAGTACAAAAGCTTTTTAAGTGATTACATAGGCTACTTATGCTTTTAAAATGCATTAAAAATGTGTAAGAGGAGTGATAGGCTGGTTTCATAGAAATTGTAAGTAACTTACACTGGAAAGATAAAATCACCTCTGGACTATTGTGCATATGAACAACCTGTGAGTATCCTAAGTGGGTGTAATATCTGTAGTACAAGATGAAAGGTTTCATAATTTACTGAAATCTGAAATAGACAGACAGTATTTTCAATTGATTTTTAGAGAAAGAGGAAGGGAGAGGGAGAGAGAGAGAAACATCGATGTGAGAGGGGAACACCAATCTTGGCTGCCTCCCACATGTCCCCCACCAGGGTACAGGCTCCCCTTACCAGGGATCAAGCCTGCAACCCAAGCATGTACCCTGACCTGGAATCAAACCAGCAGCCTTTCCGGGCCAGGACGATGCCCAACCGACTGAGCCACACCAGTCAGGGAGACAGATTTAGTTTTTAAGTATATTTCAATGGACAGAAAATAATTCCTTCTCACCATTTTCTGAATATTTAATAATCAATAATTTTAATAAAATCTGGTCTAATTAATTTAAAATGCTACTTTAAGAAAAAAAAGTAGCCCTGGGATTTCAGAGATTCCTTTAATCATATACAAAAAAAAGAAATATTCAGTAACCAATTTCTTAAAGTATTTTTATTAACTAAAACTTTTTATTATCATAACTTGTCTTATTTATGACATTTTAAGTTTGAGCTTACTTCAATCCACACATAGGCAAAGGGGTGATATCTAAATAACAATTGATAAGATATATGTGAGAATAAGAAAATTTTCCCACTAACATAAAATTAAAGGTATCTTCCTTCCCAGAAAATATGAATTTTGACCAAGGAGGAAAATGTCTCAAAAGCCAATGAACAATTCTTAATTTTCTACAAATGGAGGTGGGGTAAGCACTCCTTCTCCTGCATCAACTGTTGTGGAGTCCCTTACGGGGCTCCCTGCCTTTATTTCTGTCGCTTTACAAACCTCCTGGCCACAAGGGAAATTTCTAAAAAAAATAATCTAATTGCATCTCTTTCTGCTTCTAGTTCTTCATTGGAGTCCAATCCCCTAAAGAACAAATTCCAACTTCTTCAACACCACATGTAAAAGTCATCATTATATAGATGGATGGACTAACTTCCCAAACTTACCCTCTGCTATTCCTTTCTCACACTTCACACTCTAGCAGTTCGGAACAGTTTACAGCACATTACACACACCATACTATCCACACCATCAGGCACCTCCTGTAATGGACACATGCTGCTGCTCCTCCTGGAGTGCCCACCTACTCATGCTCCTGTGTTCTATTCTAGATCATTCTTATTCCAGTTTCAAAAGCCAATTCAAAACCTGCCTCCTTCCAAAAGGCTTTACTGTCACCTGCCTCCTGGTAACTCAATAGAGAAATAATCATTCCCTGCTCTATGTAATCACTATTATCTTCTACATGCATTTATTCCTGCAGTTTTTCATTCGGTGTTAAGAATATTCTGGGGTTTCTTGCATTAGATTGTGAGCTTCCTGCAGGCATAATTTATGCCTGCTTTGTATTTAATCCTAGGACCTAGCTCACAGAAAGCACTCCATCAATGTCCGCTTGACGGGCTAGATTCAAGAAGACCTTTAAGGAATGTTCTTGCTTTAGTTTCCTTCAAAGTCACAATAAAACTCTGAGATATCACCAGGTCTTGTTGTTCTATGTGAAAAGGGCTTTACCAATACTGAGTCATTTAACAAAGAAGCTCTTTCTGAAAACATTAGAACCACCTTTATTTATTTAAATTTTCAGAAACCTGCAGTAGCAAGCCCAACAGCAACCTTTGAGCAAATTACACAACTTGTTTCCATTTCTGAATTTTCATAATATCTAAGGACAGGTGCAAGGAGAGACAGAAAAATGCTTCTTCAAATTGAGGTTGTGAGCCTGCTTTAAATCACTTAGTAGTTCTGCTCTATGGGGCAAAAATCATATTAAAACTAAATATTGTTACCCAAAATGGAATTTTTTAAAAAATATATATTTTATTGATTTTTTACAGAGAGGAAGGGAGAGAGATAGAGAGTTAGAAACATCGATGAGAGAAACATCGATTAGCTGCCTCCTGCACATCTCCTACTGGGGATGTGCCCACAACCCAGGTACATGCCCTTGACCGGAATCGAACCTGGGACATTTCAGTCCGCAGGCCGACGCTCTATCCACTGAGCCAAACCGGTTTCGGCCCAAAATGGATTTTTTTGAAAATACTGCATTCTTCAACGTGATCTCATAATGGCAAATTATGACCCACAAAACTCAGAGGAGCAACATGACATCTGAAGAAATACAGTTCAAATCAATGGAAAGCAGTTAATCCTTTTCATGGAAAATTAACAAGGTAATCACCCCGGCCCCTGGGTGATACATTGCTTGCCACCTGATGGAGGACCAGTCCTAGAAGAGAGCACTGAGTCATCTTAGAAAACTCAGGCCAACTAGGAATGGATGTATCAGGATTAAAAAAAAACGGGTAGGGTCATCAATACCAAGAAATAGTTGTTTATATGTTTGCTAAGGACTTCAGGAGGCCTTGTGAATAACACCCAAGTGATATAAAACCTAATCCTGGCCTTCAGCACATTTATAATCCTGAAGGAAAGCAAGGCTTAAGCAGAGAAAATACAAATAACATGCAAATGACTTTCAAACAGAATGCAAGGGAATAAAAGATCCATTTTCTGACTGATTCATTTCACTAACATTGATTGAGTTTGATTGGATACCTAATACTTTGCCTCAGAGTGATACAGACAATAGGAACAATGAGATTTCAAAGGAAAGAGATCTCTACAGATTAGACCGTTGTCAGAAAACTTCAAGGAGAGATTTGAACTGAGTATTCAGACCTAGGTTATATTTCGACTCAAAGAGAAAGGGAAATGGCCCAGAGGTGGGAAACAGATATGAATCAAAAAACTTTCCCAGGTTACATTTTATTTATTTATTTATTTACCAGGTTACATTTTAAATTCTTATTCAAATTCTAAAATGACTTGTGGCTTGATTTGTTTCAATCCCCAAACTTGTCTAGTGTACACATGGCAGAATTCTCCTTTCCTTCCTGCTTAACACTGATTCCTTGATATTACTGTGCTTTCTCTATGACCCTCTGCCTCTTTAACAACAGAAAAGAGATAGAAGAAACCTGTCCTGAATTAGAGAAGATACAGTCTATGATATGACTTGTGTGCTCAGAGTATATGAACAGAGAGGGATGCACAAAGCGAACCTTGTTTGAATATTTACTTGCTGAAAAATTTAAATATCCCTTGTGACTAATAGGCTCATCTAATAAACATACTCAACACTTCAATAAATAGCATACATTTCTAGTTGCTTCTTGGAGATTGATTTCATCCAACTTGCTCAAAGCTCTTCAAAGACACAGAGCTAAGTTTTCCATGATTCTAAGAAGGTAATTTGGGCAGTTAAGGAAGTGTGTTAATTCTTTCTGGCCACAAGAGACATATTTACTGAACACATAGTGAAAAACGGAAAAAGTTGCAAAATTCCCCTGAGCCCAAAAGATGGGTGAGTGCTCTTCCCTGGGCCTGTGGGAACATCAAGCTCCCTGCAGCATGCTAATTAGCACGGCGGAAGTAGAATTTTACACTTCTGTTGTACCTAGCCCAAGCAGAATGTGTACCAATAGCAGACACTCTTATCTGTAAATGAACTATTTCTTCACTATTTAAATATTGTGTTAAAAAATTAAAACTTCCAACTATGACACCAACTGTAGCAGCCAATCAAAAACATCAACAATAGATAAATCAACACAACTCCAATGATAAACTGAGCCTAAATTGTTCTGTTAGTTGTGTTGTTCCTACACTTAGATTTTATTTCCTCTTGCTTAATTATGAGGTTGTTTGCAAATCTGATGAACTCCCTCAGAAATCTCCTAGAGACACACCAAGGGTTTGAGGTTTTCTCAATTCTGCTCTTGAAAGCATCTTAGAGTATTATTTATTCTTGAGTAAGCAGATCCAGACAAGGAACCACTGAGAGAATAAAAAATAATTAATATCCTCTTCTCCAGCTGGTTTGTGTATGACTCCTGCTAAATCCAAGGCAGATTTGCATCATAAGGAGTTCATGCCCTTCTACCAGTTTCTGGGGAGAGAAGCATTAAGATTTATGCTTCATTTTAGCCCCCTCCTCCTGTCTTGTCATATCTATTTTACAATCTCAAACAATTAGGAAATGACTATTAAGAATTATTTTTTCTTACATGGTTCAAATAGTTACAAGTGTTACTGAAATTGCATGTACGGTAACTAGAGAGAATAAGGCGAGAATGTGGCATTCAACTGCTCACCTGCGCTTTCTTGGAATGCAATTATTAAGTCATAGACTGACAATTAGTGAGCAATGAGAATAGTAGGAGAGGAAAGCCACGATGAATACTTAATGAAGGACCTGGCAAGCAATGCTCAATGCAATGAGTGAGGAGGTTAGACACACAGGATCTAGGATAAAACACCAGGCAGGAAAGTGGTTTGAATAGATTGCCATTTTCAAAATGTACTTGAGTGGGGCATAGGAGGTTTACAGTTGTGATCACAGGAACACAGAGTTTATGCTTGAATTATTATTTATTAACTAGAGCCCTGGAGCATGAAAGTTGTGTACTCGAGTGGCGGGGGGCAGGGAGGGGTCCCTCAGCCTGGATGGTGAGAAGGTGCAAGCCAGGCCTAGGGACCCCACTGGTGCACCATTAGGGCCAGGGAGGTTGGCTAGCCGGAGAGGGACTGCAGGAGGGCTCCAGAGCGTGTCAGGCCCATCTTGCTCAGTCCCGGTCAGCCGGATCCCAGCAGCAAGCTAACCTACCTGTTGGAGTGTCTGCCCCCTGGTGGTCAGTACACGTCATAGTGAGCGGTTGAGTGCCTTAGCATATCATTAGCATATTACACTTTGATTGATTGAATGGACGAACAGACAACTGGACACTTAGCATATTAGTCTTTTATTATATAGGATTATTGTATTATTTTCCATAGGAACATCTGTAAACCTACTTATGCCCCACCCTGTATTTGGATTATAAACTCCTTTTTCAATATGCAAATATACCTGATAGCTTAAGATTTTGTCATTAAAACTTGTAGTGAGTTATTTTGATCACCCAATGAGAGGTCAGCTAGAGAGAGCAAGGTTTCGGGGGGGTGACGGTGGGTAATGCCCAAAATAGATTTTGTGTAGAGGCTGCTGTTTACAGTATGTTACTCCTGCAAGTTGTCCCCAGTGACCTTCAGCAAAGGCTGTTAAATTGTATCTAAGAATTTAATGCCACTATGCACAATTTTGCCCCAAGATATGGTCCTAAAACAACAACTTAGAGTCCATTTTTTTAAATTAAATTAATCATGGGATTAGACTGATTGGAATGTAATTCATCAGCAATTCTTATGCGTGAAGGGCCCTTTACACTCAGCCTTGCTCAGAACAATTCCTGCTCACAGCACCTCTTTCAAAAAGCACACTTTTCCCTGGTCATAAGCTATAAGATACAGAACCAATACACTTCAAAAAGCAGCATCTCAAAGAACAAAGCCAGGATTTTTCTGTGACTTCAATGGTCTTTTCAATCAGTTACTTTGCTGAACTTTAAGACTGCATAATTTACATTTTTAAAATGTTTTTTTTATTAACTTCCTATACATCATTTCCTGAAAAAAGCTAAATGTCTCTGTGACATCTTTATAAGCACCTCTAGTTTTGAATTAATAATTTGTGCGTCTAGATTATGCTCAGCAAAGCATGAATCATATAGATCTCATTGTGTGATTATGCAAATGCACACTAAATATACAATTACAAGCATATACGGGTAGTGAAATTTAATTAATTATTATGACTTAGCTCACTTGCCAAATGTAGTTTTATTAACTAACAGTCCACAGATGTGTTTCCTCTCTTGATTCATTTACATTTTAATACCATGTAGAAATGATAAATTATTGTAACAGCAGATGATAAAAACAGATGGAATAAACATAATTGAACCATGATGATTTACATAGGTTTGAATTGAACAGTTTGTATATTTAAGACAGTCATAAATGCTTTATTCTTATGTTGTAGCTATTTCGAAAGAACTTCCCAAACATACACACAAAGTCATTCAAACCAGCCAAGGGCATTTTAAAAATGCATATGTAAAGGCTACTAAGTAGCTTTTTTAATTGATGATCAACCACTAATTATAGTTGAAGGTATAAATATTAAAAGAAAAAGGCAACAAAAAAATCAGACATAGTAACTAGAGATTAGATTAGTAACCTAGAGATAATAAAAATATCAATAAACATTAATGCTAAGTGAAGTGAACATTTGACAAATTACCAGGTATAATTGAAAATCTCAGCCACTTACAGATTACATTGTTCCCTGGTGGGCTGCATTCCAAACCTGAATAATTAATGACCTTTCTAGAGAAGAAACCTAAGCCATTGGAGTCACTTCATTCCAATCCAGAATAATATTTATATGTGTGTACATGTATTGACATTACCATGTCTTTTAAAAGGCATACATTGAACTTAATATACAAGATTATTATGCATATTTGTTCAAAATTTTATCAAATAAAATTGCAGTTACATTAAAAATTTGCAATTTTGAGCATCAAATTTCTCTGATGTGCAAAAGGTAAAGAAAACTTGTTTATGTTTGTAAAAAAATATTACAGGTATAGGATAGGTCCGTGGTCAGCAAATTGCGGCTCGCGAGCCACATGCAGCTCTTTGGCCCCTTGAGTGTGGCTCTTCCTAAGCCTTAGGAGTACCCTAATTAAGTTAATAACAATGTACCTACCTATACAGTTTAAGTTTAAAAAATTTGGCTCTCAAAAGAAATTTCAATCATTGTGTTGGAAACCACCTATTGTCTTCACTAGCACAGAGGTGTAGACAGAGAACCCAGAAGGCTGGTGACCTTTGAAGCCCTAGCAAAGGTCAGAGCTGTGCACCACCTCTGTTAATCCAGATAATGGTAGCTGAAGCAACCTCCCCACCTTTAATCATGTAAATCCTTATTGATAAGATAGTCTGTGTGTCACTGGAACCTCCCTGCCTAAGGGCTACACTATGGGTGGATCCTGAACCAAATAAAAGCTTGGTGAGGCCTGAGCACCAGTAGAAATCTTTCCTCTTGAGTTGGACTTACCTGCCTGGCCCCCAATATTGTTGTACTGTTGATATTTGGCTCTGTTGACTAATGAGTTTGCCAACTACTGGGATAGGTTATAAACTGGTTACCAAAAAAACAACTGTGCACTGCTCTGTGAAAAGCCTTCCTTCCTGCTATTTATATTATACTAGAGGCCCAGTGCACAAATTCGTGCATGGCCCCTATGTTGGTAGCAATAAAAAATTTTGCATCTTTGTAAATAAATAAAAAAATTTTATAATAGTAAGTGCATAATCTCTGTAGTAAAATTTCATTTCTAATCACCTTGATACCCATAATAAACTTAGTAAATTACATTTCATGGTGACATCACACCACCTTTGTGCCAGGCCGAGAGCTCCAACCAGTGGCCTGCTGGTTTGACTGGATTGCCTGCTTTGAGAGGCCCATCAGAGTCACATTCTGTCTACATTGTCACCTGTGCCTACATTTGCAGTAACAACTGTCATCCCCACTTGACCATCATAAATAAATATGTTCAAAATGGTTTCAGTGTCATCCGTGGAAAACATGACCTTGCAAATTCCCTGTTCATAGGTATATTTCCAAACATTGTTATGGGGCAACCCGTAAGAGACGATCACCAGAGCCAAAGGGTAGAATTTAGGAGCCTTTATTAGCTGGCCAGAGACTGCAGTTACAGCACCCCGCCGTAGCAAGGACCAAACTGCAACCCCAACCAGATGTAGAAGTAAGGTTTTATTCACAAAAACCACAAAACGGTTGGCTAAGCACACACAAAGTTCATCACTCCACTTCTCAACACAGGTTACAGACTCATCCCCCTGAAAGGTCACAGGCTCCTACCTTTGAAAGGCCACAGGTTCATGCCTTTGGAAGGTTACAGGCTCATACCTTAAAAAGGTTAGGCTCTTCGCCCCTGGCTAAATCATGACCTGTTTGTAAAGAATGTTAAGAGGGAGTGGCAACAGAGCCTGAGACTGCGATGACCTAATTTAACTGTAACCTTCTATTGTTCCTAAGCCCTGGAGCGTTATTACAACATTATTAATGAAGTAAGTGAATCATCTCTCTGTATCACAGAATCCTGTTTTTGCCTTCATGCATGGAAATGTGTAATGCCGTTGTAGCACCCCTCCAAACTCTCACTCAGAATCTTGGTTGCTGTGCCAGGCTCCCGCAGCCAAGCAATCAGACCACACATTATGTTACCTATTCAGCTTCTTTGGGCCTCCACTGATTTAAAAGTTTTGTTAATTTGTTCTGATTTGTGATTGTTTTATTTTCCAGTTCTTTAGCAATCTTACTGATTTCTGTTCAGAGCAAATTGCTGCTGTGTCAGTTAGCTTTACAGCTTCTGTGATTTAATATGCTAGTTCTCTGGGTCATCTTAGCCCTCCAACTTATCAGAATTTTCCAGTGTTATTAAACCCTAGGGAAGACAAAAAGAGATCCATTCACAGTCAGAGGTTTCTAGATAACCACATCCCCCTGCTGAGTTCCGTACAAGGCATTGCATTCCAAACTACTTGGTCTGTGATACCTGGAGGGAAACTGGGGACATAATTCTATAAATCCATTTTCTATTTCAATTGGATGCATGTCCATTGGCTGAGCTGTCACCTTCAACATGGCCATAAACAAACAGTCCTGACTCTTCAAAGTCAGTAAGGCAACGTGTGTTTATTGTGTGCTAATATGAGATCTCTTCCTGGGTCTGTCCTGAGTGTTTAACATGCCTTATTTCATGATCTGACCATTGACCATCTCCAGAATTCATCTCTCCAGGGCCAAACCCCTTTGGCCACTTTCTGGCCTTTAACAAGGAAGCTCTTTCCTGCTTTAGAGCACTTGCAGTCCCTGTTCTGGAAATCTCTGCTCCCAAATCTTTCCAACTTACACTTTCCTACTATTTACGTCTCAGGTGAAATATCAGTGGTGCCTTACCTGATTTCTCATTCAGAATTGGTATCCTCACTCCCACGCACCCATCAAATAAATAAAAAGGTTTCCAGAGATGGTAGGGGTTTCCCCATAGCAGCTAAAGCTGGTAAACAGGCCATTAATTTGTAAGGTCAGAGCTCTGAATACTAATAAACTTCCTCAGAGTTTCAAAAGTGGAACAAGGCTGAAATCTCTACTTTTTCACAATATAATCTTCAAGGGTTTTCTGTAACAGAATAACAACCCACATTATTTTCATGATGAAGGCATTTGGTTTCATTTTAATTCTCCGCAAAACAGCATTCTGTGTGAGAACTTTTATGAGATGAAGAATAAATTGAAACAATGTGTGAAAGCACCTGGCACCGTGCTAAGACATAGCAGATGCTTATTAATGCTTATTGACTGACTACACATGTAGCACATTTTAAAACAATTACATTCTCTGACAGGCCCAGGGTCATGCAAGTCAACATTGTAGTATGAATTAAGGAGTTCTGAAATGTGGTACAACCACAAAAATCTCTCTTCTCCTGCTCTGATGCTACAACAAGTATAGTAGTCCCCCTCTTATACGCAGTTTCAATTATTCGTGGTCAGCCACAGTCTGAAAATATTAAATGAAAAATTCCAGAATAAGCAATTCATAAATCCTCGCTTTGTCCAGTGAATCCATGCTGTATGTACTGTACAATATGAAATTTTGAGAAAGAGGGACCACATTTACATTACTTTGATTAGAGTATATTATTATAATTGTTCTATTCTAACATTATTGTTGTTAATCTCTTATTGTGCCTAATTTATAAGTTAAACTTTATCATAGGTATGTACATATCGGAAAAAACATAGTATATATAGGATTCAGTACTAATTGTGGTTTTAAGCATCCAATGGGGATCTCAGAACAAATCCTCCATGGATAAGGGGACACTACCTTATGTCATTTTAAAGGTATTGCTTTCTCTTTCCATTGGGGACCTCTTTTTGAAATGCAAAGAATTCAGGGTATTGTAGAGAACCCTGCTGACCTGCATATTCGGGCTCTCTTCTGTAGGAAATCACCCCTTAACCCCAACTAATAGGGGGGTCCTGGAAGCCAAGTGTCTATTACATTCCATTATTTGGCCCTAACAAGACCAGTCAGACTTTTGCATACAGGAATTTAAAATTGTGATCTAAAAGATATAAAAACTGGGAGCTTCAAATCTTGGTCAGACAAACAGCAGAGCCCTAGATCTGTCCACTGCAGTAGTCCGAGTAGAAGGTGGTTACTTAAAATTAAATTTCAGTTTTAAATAAATAAAATAAAAAAACTCAGTTCCTCAGTGGCATTAGCCACATTTTAAGTGCTCAATATTAGAGAACATTTGCATCGTCACAGGTGATTCTATTAGACAGAGGTGCTGTAGAGCAGGCCTCAACAAACTACAGCCCATAGGACAAATCTTGTATGATCCATGAAGAATGGCTTTTTCATTTTTAAGTGGATAAGACAAAAAAAAAAGGAGAATACTTTAAGACATGAAAATTATGTGAAATTCAAATTTGGTGTTTACAAATAAAGTTTTATTGGAACACTGCTATGTTCATGACGTTATGTCTTATAGATGGCTATCTTCATGCTGTAATGGCAAAGTTGAGTATTTATGATAGAGATCATATGATCAGCAAAGTTTAAAGGATTTACTGTCTTGCACGGCTGCAGTGGCTCAGTGGTGTCAATCTATGAACCAAGAGGTCACAGTTCAATTTCCCGTCAGGACATATGCCCAGGTTGTGGGATCAATCCCCAATCGTGCAGGAGGC
>NW_006383018.1:990448-992898 GCF_000327345.1 Myotis davidii | reverse complement strand
CTGCACATGCCTGGGATGCAGGCTCAATCCCCAGTGTGGGGCGTGCAGGAGGCAGCTGACCAATGATATTCTCTCACTGTTGATGTTTCTATCTCCCTTTCCCTTTCTCTCTGAAATCAATAAAGATTTTTAAAAAAATATTTAATATCCTTCATAGAAAAAGTTTGCTGACCCCTGCTCTATAGGGAGGTGCTATGGTCTCCAAAGCTTTCTCAGATTCTGGGAATGCATGAGGAGACCACATAACTTACCTCGAGGTGCTAATAATATGTCAGGTATGTGGAATGGCTTTTCATTTCTGAGCTGCAGAGTGGAAAGGAAAAGGCTCACTTAAGAGTGCATGTTGATATTGGGGCATTATAAAAGAAGAATGTCTTCTTCCCCAATATCAAATCATAGGTGCTAGCACATCATCTTTTATTGTGCTTACCATACATAGTGCACCCAGGCCCACCACCACCAAAAAAAGGAAGTGGTTAAAAAAAAATAGAAGCCCCAGCATTTCTTCAGTCTAAACAAGGGGCTCCTAGATCTCCACTGTGAAAGTCCAGATAATTTCCCTGTAAGTGAGCACAGCACCAACCCTCCTGCAGCTGCACAGCCTGAAATATAGGCCAAAGCTGCTGGCTTCAAACCAGATGTAAGTACAGTCAGTCCACGTGGAAAATATGCAACAGTGTCTTCAGTGAACTGTAAACTCTTCCCTATGCCCAAAGGAGGCACACTGATTGTGTGTGTTTCTTGAAAAGATTTCATTACACAAGGGTAATTGACACAGGCAAGAAATGACTAGGCTCACCCACACTGTACGAATTATACTTTATAGAAACGTGCCATAAATTGACAGAAAAGGGGATCCCGGGCAAAAGGATACAAAAGATCAAGATAGAATTCCTGGAATGGGTACAGAAATGAAAGTGTCCAGGGGCTCAGAAGAGAGACAGCGCTTCAAGAAAATTCTGGGTCATCTGTTATGACAAACAATCCTTGGCTCCTTCTCTCATATAGAAGGCTCAGGAGATCCTTCTCTCTAGTCATGAGTGTGACGTCATGTTTCCTGTTCTCAATGAGAAAAGGCAATCACTTTGCCTCTAGTGCTCACGTAACCACCATAGGAAGGTGCCTAAGAGCACCAGCATGGTCTGAGTTTGAATCCAATACCCACCACCCATTCGCTGCCTCACTTTTCTCAATGTAAAAGGAGATGCCTACTCATAGATTTGTTTTGATGAATAATTACAATAGCTCAGGTAAAAGTGTTTATGACTAGGAGTGGCAAGAGCAGTGAATAGAGATGCTGATTTAGAAGATAATGGCTAATGGCCTGGTCAATACCAAACACTACCGTGTTCTTTACAGATTCCTGAGAATGCTCAGTTAGAGTCTGGTTCCAGACAATGGCTCATGATCTGTTGGGACCAGTCTAATAACCCTCTCCCAGACTCCCCAGTGGGGAGGGCTTTTCAGATGCCCCAGGCAGAGCCAGTGAGGCCTGAGCAGAAATTCCTGGATATAAGGGAGTGTGGAGGTGGAGGTAGTTCTGGAAGAGGACAGACAATGAAATAACAAATACAAAGAAAATGCCACAGGAATTCTAAAGTTACAACTATTGACATCCCTGAGTTACTGAACCAGTACTCTAGACTCCGTGTGTGGTGAGAAAAATAAACCTCTACTTGTTTGGAATTACTTACACTTACCCATTCCTACAAATGGATTAGATATAATAAAGTGTTAAAGTAAAAAAAAAAAAATGGAGACCAGTCTTGAAAGTTCCCTGAGCAGACAAAGCCAGTTTAGTCAGACCAACAAAGCTTAATTCGGCTTATTCTACAAGGCTAACTTTTGTTGCTGTCTCTGAAAATCACAAGCCAAACTCTTTCCTACGGTTGATATGAGATAGCCACTGATCAATTCCCTATCATTTAAGGAAATTGTAATATTAGAACCAATCACTGAGAAGAATAAAGAGTTACTACTTGCACACCATATAAGCTGCTTTATAACAATATACTTCTGAGCCCCATTCCATGTTTTAGTTTGAGTGCTTCCAGTTGGCAAACATCTTTCTGTCATGTGCACAATAAACTTTTACTTATTATTACTTCAGTGAGTCATTGGTTTTACTTCTGTTATTTCTGGATTTTTGACAAAAAGGTATCCAAATTGTACTGATGGGAAAAAAGACATTTTAAATTTTCCTAGAAATGTGTTAGTCACTAGTGTGGGAAATCAGACAAGAAAGATGTGGAAAGTGTCAACTAGAGTTTCCTTCCTCACTGTTAGCTTCTGGGTAGTGTGTCTTTAAGCCCTGCTCCTCTCCTACCTGTTAGAAGCCTGCAATGGCATGGAGAGGCAGCCATGCCTGCCACAGGCAATGACATTTTCCTCTAGTTGGGAGCCATCGAATGCTACAGGGAAACAGATACAAAGACAATGAAAACACACGT
>NW_006383018.1:987488-990274 GCF_000327345.1 Myotis davidii | reverse complement strand
GAGTATACATTTTGGGGGGATAGCCTATATAAGGCACTCTGACCAAGTATAAGAGAAGAGGCCCTGGGGGCAGCTTCAAGAGGTCATTACAGAACTATAGGGAGAGAAGATGTTTAGAATTAGAAATTTGCCCTGCCCTATAGATAGGCCATAGTTATTTCTGGTAATAACTCTTATTATGGGCAAGGCCCCAATGTAATTCTTTAAGGAAGAGGTAAAAGTTTCTCTTGGGCCCACATTGTTTCAATGGCTTTTAGCTCAAAATGACCCACAGACCAAAGGAGCACACATTGGGGAGGCCTGTGCTGGTTGTAGCGTTTCTAATGGAGCTCAGCTATCTGTCTGCTTGAATACTCATTCATTCAAGATACAAACTATTGGATTCTGACCTGTGACAAGCACTTTGTAAAATCATGTTAACAAAGCTAGCGATGGACCCATATCCCTTTCATTTCTTTCTAGAGGTTTTACTCACGACAGCTAACTTTTATACTGGCACATTACTGTGTTTTGGATTCTCCTGTACCCTTGCAACAGAACCATGAATTCTCTGAAAAGCAAGATGGTGGCAGGGTACAGATATGTTACTCTTCCAGAGGACCTATTTGGAAAGTAAGTAGCACTTGAATTAAGAAATGATTGATGATTATGGACAAAGAGTATTCAAGGCTAGGGTTCCAAAAAGGGAAGGTTGGCTTTAAAGCTTTTGATAAATGCCTGCCAGACTCACATCACTGACCCACTGTCTTGCTCTAAAACACCTTTTCCTTCCTTCATTCCATCCCCCAGATTGCCTATTGCTCAAGGACAAACATACCCTGCCTCAACAAGGACTATCACCATCCACCCTAATCCCTTCATGGAAACAAACTTAAGGAATTAAAAACCATTTTACACACACACACACACACACACACACACACACACACACACACAGTAAGTCTGCTGCTGAACTAACATTACTAAATTGCCTGTTTGGTAGGTGGTAATTGTTCTGAAGGAACCTATCTGCATGTTTTTTATTGATCACCTTTAAGGAACCTACTGAATTAAAATTACCTTTTAAAGAACAGAAACAGGTTTTACTGTCCCCAAGTATAAGAAGCCACACTAGGGCTATTTTTAAGAGAAAAGATAAACCTACCTGCCTACTTTAAAAAGAGAGAGAGAGAGAAACTATCTTAATATATGTCAACAAACCAAACTAAGAACAAATTCCCATCCCTGCTTTTAGTTTGCTTGTTTGACACTAAGAAAAGCAAGGATCATGGTTGCCTCCTGCCTCTGGGAGAATGACAGCAAGTGAGATGTGAAGGCTCCATGCGGCAAGTTGGAACACACGTTTACCTTCAAACTGGGGTGTATGTGTGTTTCCTTCATTGTGCCTCTGTGACCATTACATGGTGGAAAAGCATTATGAATGGGTATCATTTCCTGACACAAAAATGTAAAATATTTTTCATACTAGCCCAGTGGAAGCCTCCAATATTCATGAAAATGCAGGCGGCAATTCAAGAAGAAAACCAAGGGTGGCCACATGGTTCACCTCTCCTCTGGGTATGCAACCACTGCTTTGTTTTCAGGCTTCCCACCCCTTCGGCAGCACCACCTGCCAGAAACCCTTAATCGAGCTGAAGAGAAGCAAAGCTGTCAGCTGCAATAGCAGGCCACCGCAGATAAGTAATTTATTTCCAAATTAATTGAGCAAGAACATTTGGCCATGTCTGCCAGATTTATTTTATTGTATGATTTACAAGCTATTAATGAAGGCTGCGTTGTTAATTATAAGATTTGCATGCCTCTACTTCATCATAAAAGCTCATACAGAAGCTTTTTTTTTCCTTCAGTGAAATAAGGGTTTGAATGCATGCTGGGGAAAGGATGGTTTGGCGAACTGAATGCCTTCCTAACTAGTATTTCTGAAGGACTAAAGGACCTCCTCAGGGTTACCCAAAGCTATCAGTTATAAAATTCAGCTCCTGGCCTCACAATCCTAGATGTTTCTTTTCTTGTACTAAAGGCAGAAAAGAATATGTAGTCTGCTTCTTCATAATGAAGGAACCTATGTTAACTCACCATCACTTGAGATACGTACGTGAGTCATTCTGAAGTGTGGATTTTAGTTTGAGCTAAACCCCAAGTGTAAGAGATTTGGCAGATGGGACAGGGCAGAGTAAGAACTGCCCCAAACTCCAAAATAAAATGGATCTAACAGGTTCATAGCTAGAGAGAACTCAAGAATGTAGCCTCAAATGTCCTTTGGAACAAATGCATAAACCTCCACTTACCAGTGCTGACTCACTGGAGGACAAGCTACAGCTTTATACAGATGCGGGTGGCAGACCAGAGCACAGGGTTGCCTACAACCAATATTTTAGAGCAGTCCAAGAGGAGAGAAGACACATTTATTCCTGGCAAGGGGATGTCTTTGGACCAGAGAACTGGCGAGAAGCCACCACAAAGAAGACTCTAATGGGTTTGTAAAAGGGTTTGATCTCAAAACATTAGCTACTGACCAAAGAAAAAGGTTGAGCAGAGCAAGAATTCATATTTCTAAAAATCGTGGAAAAGAAGATGGAAATACCTATTTCAGTGGTTCTCACGTTAGCGTACATCAGAGTCCCCTGCAGGGCTGGCTGGAATGCCAATGCTGGGCACTGCTCTGATCAGGAGGCCCGAGGTGAGGCTTCAGAGTGCACATGTCCAACAGGCTCCCCCGTGAGGCTGAGACTGAGGCTGCTGGTCTAGGGACCACACGCCGAGAACCACTGGCCAACCTCGGCATT
>NW_006383018.1:982318-987465 GCF_000327345.1 Myotis davidii | reverse complement strand
ATTCTGAACATTTGGGCCAGATGACTACTGTTGTGAAGGGCTGTCCTGTGCATTGTGGAATGATCAGCAGCCTCCCTGGCCCTTACCCACTAGACGTCAATAGTGCCTCCCACACATGAAACAACCAAAAATGCCTCCAGACATTACCAAACGTCCCCCGGGAGAACCACTGATCTAGACAGATCACTGAAGAATATCTTTTTATCTCTGGATGCACATTTTTCTAACTTTTTTTTAAAATGAGGAGTTTTACGCCAGTCTTATTTTTATTTTTCTGAAAACCTAGTCTTCATTTATTTAAAGGTCAAGTGGGGAGATGAAGGCAAACTTTTCAGACTAAAAAAAAAAATAAGATTCACATCTCAGTACTGATTTATTAGGCTACAGAAAAAGCAACCTTTTGCTACCTATTCTATGACATACAGTCTCGCCCTAAATCTCTTATATTTCAACATGATTGAGATGTATTCCTTAAAGTGCTTTCAAATTTAAATATCTCACCCAACTCCCTAGGGTAATCACAATAGAACTGATTCCTGAGTCAGAGTCACCTTAAACCAGAAAAATAATGCTGGACACGACCGTGACACAATAGAAAGAATTAACATACCTGTATCAAATCCTCAGAATAAAAGAATAATTATCGAGTCAGGTGAAATGCCCAGGGGGGAAGTGCAGCATACCGACCTCCCTGCAAATAGTAAGCAGCAGTTCATATACAAACTATTTGAAAAGTAAATCGATTGTGAAGGTAGGTCTGTGGGACAGAGATGCCATTGAAAACATAAGAAAACTCCACAGCAACTGTCCTTAAGCGATGAAATGTGTAATTATTTCTTCTTTAGAGTTGACATACATGCTGCTAATTTGATATTAAATTTAACTCTAAAATTGAAAAGATTACTGGTAAAAAGGGGGCACGGAAAGTCATTCCAGCAGCTCTTAGGCTGACGGCAAAGAAGATTTTCTGTTGATTCCTCTACCTTTTCTAGCACCAATTTCTTGTTTTCTGTGGTAGAAGAAACTAATAAGGGTTATCATTATGTTAGACTCTTCGCGTACAAATCATGCTAACGGTTAACAGTTAAAGGAGGAGTTCCACTTTTAGTTCAATATCTTTTCAATGTCCTTTTTTCCCTTTATTTTGGAGCAGTCCTATTTCAGAGATTGCTGTATATTCAAGTATTTGTTCCGTTTATTTAGTGCAAATGACAGCCCCACACAGAAAAACCTTGAAGGTTAAACAGCAAACTCCTCAAGCCAAGGTTTCAACAGATACCCTGTAGCCTTGAGTTATGACTCCAAATGACAATTCGGTAACCTTTTAAAACGGAAACTTGGGAGAGAGATTTAGTTTTGTTTCCTACATATACAGATTGATCACAAGGCTCCGAAAGAGAGCTTTGTGCAGAAGGAAACTGTCAGAACCTTGAGGACAAGTAAGAGGACAGCTGATCCACAGACCTCAATGGGACTTGGACTAAATGGCAGTCCCAGTGATATGGAATTGAAAGTCAAAACCCATGCACATTTATGCCTCAGAACAATGGGTATCAGAGTGGCAGGTGGAAATAAGGGTGGGAAGGTATAGAAACAGTCTTTGGAGACAGTGTGTGCCTCTTCAAACTATAAAAGGTATGTTTTATATATGTTGTGTGCTGAATTATTTTTAAAGATATCATTTATTTATTATAAAGCCAAGAATCCTAAAGAGGTCTTTTGCTAGATGCCCCTGGACCTTAGTGGATCCTACCAACCACCAGGTCACTATATACTTTTTCCCAGGAGAATACACAGTCTGAACTAGCATCTATTTGTAGCACTACTTACTAGATAAAGAGAAGATGTGGCAGCCATAGAATTTACTTTCAAGTTACATATGTACCACATGTAAGTCTGATGTGCATAGTTTTGCTTTCTAGCTTTTTGGTCTTTGAATGTGTTCCATAGAATGATTTTTTTCCCCGAGGGATGTTAATAGATGTTAAATAGAAAAAATAAAATAGAGTTCTGTTTTCAAGTGGAATTAGCCACTGGATTAAACCCATTAAAAGATATTTTTACTGGCACAAGTTTTTTGATCTTTAATATCTTAATATTCTTTTCTGACCCTTCAAGAGAGGTATTATGATGTAAAAATTCCCAAAGTCATTTCTGCATGAACCTCCACTTATCAACAGCAAAGCATCTTGGGAGAGCTCACCTCTGCAGACCACAGTTTGGAAAACACTAAAGGAAGAATCTTTAATTGCATTTTATATTTCAATGCCATTGTCACTTTGGGAATAAGAATGATGACAGTGCATGTAGCATTCAGTAAATATTAGCCCACATCCCTCCTCTTTTATCCACAAAAGGTTTCAACTCTGGGCTTATCTTGATACTCTTGGATGTACACGATTAGTGCTGAAGGAAGTGCAAACTTTGTCTGTGTAAGGTTTTCTAGATTGGACCCAAACGTTTTTAACTGCTTTAGTCAATTTTTTGTTCTTTCAAGCTTGGGGTTTCACACCAAAATTGTTTAATTGAGTTGAAAAGGGTTATTTACAGTATTTTCCATATAACTGACTTTTTCAGCTAACCAATTTGCATATAGTACAACATTGCTAATTTATACGAATGACTGAGAGAATGCTGGAGATTACAAATTTAAGAATTAGCAAGTACAGGAAGTAAAAGCATGAAATTAGAAGCAATTAGAGCTGTCTCATCACAAAAGAGACTTGATTAGCCCATACTTATTATTTACGGTAGTGATTTATAATACATCATTTATTTTGTAATGAAATTTTCACAGTGTGACTTTTTACACGAAAGATGTACAAAGCTGCCAGAGAGTTGGTAAAGCTTGTCAGCTTTCCTGATGGGCCCATTCATTCATGGAGTCAGCATCACTGTACTACACGCCTGCCCTGTGAAAAGTGCTAAGTACGGTTTTATTGGCTTTCTTCTACTACTATAAGACTAACAGATTTTCACTGGTACCTGGAAAGCATTGAAAATATAAAGAAGGAAATAATACTATCACCTAAAAATGACCAATGCTAACATTTGCTATGTTTACTTCCAATATATTCCTATGCATATATATACATGAAAAATGTGACGTATGTAGATATGTTTGCATAATTGAGGTCATATCTTCCTTTCAATTTTGTATTCTGGTTTTCCACTTGGCTATTGATGAGGACATTCCAAATTATATACATAACTTAGTTATTGCTATATATTTAAAGCACATCTTAAAGTCACCATTTATGTCAGCCCAGTTAACAGAATTCAGCAACAGTTTAGTTCTAATTATTTGAAAATAAATCAAAATCATTCCGATGGTCGAAACTTGCTTTGCATCATTGGAAGTGTGGCATGTGTGTATTTTTCTGACCAGCTAAAGATAACTCGGCTTGGAAGGCTGCATAAATTCAATGCAACTTGCTACTGAGGTGTTACCTTGCTGGTGTGAGCTGGGGAAAAGAGGAACGAGCACTAGCTCGATCTATACTTAGATGTCTAAGGAAATTGAGCTTCCTCAGCTTCCTCGGTCATTAAATTGCATTAAAATTTCAATAGTCAATTTCAGCCCACTTCAGTATGGAGGAACTTGGATTAGAAGTTCCAGAAAAATAATTCTTATTTTCATTGTTACTATTTCTATTTCACAGATGAATTAATTTGCAGCACTACATGGGTAGGTGGTTTTTATAGGACTACAGAGGCATTGAGTTTCTTACCATTCCTAAGGGATTTTGTTTTTCTTTTTTTAATCCTAGATCTCCTACACAGTCTCTCCAGTGAAGACTAAAGTTGCACCTGAAGGAAACAGATGTGGTGCAGTCATTCTCAATCGAAGTTATGGCCATCACAGGAGAATAATTGGCATTAATTAATATGTTTAACATCTTTAAGCTGACTACACGTTTGCACAACTCCCCTAAAAGCTTTTGAACAGCATCCTCTGAGGTGTACCTAACAATCTCTTAGAAAGTTCCTTAGAAGCTTTTCAGTAGCCTGGAAGAAAATTCTGCCCAGTGTTATAGAAGCACATTAACGTTTAATAGTTATGGGATTCACAAGTCCCATTTGTTCCATGTTCAGTTCTACAACACGGCTAATACCGTCTCACAGTAGGTTCTCAATAAATATTCCCACTCACATATTCTTGGTGGAAATTTAAATGGACACTGAGTTCTTCTCATCTCCAGAATTGATGATTTGCCATCTTTTCATTGATAATCCCTGGAAAGTCTTGGGATTTCTGTTGTAAATCTGAGGCATTCGGAGTTAATGAGCAAGAAGCAGGAAGTCCTTTGTTCCATTTCTTCTAGTTCATGAATTAATCTCTTTAGTGTATGTTCATATGTTGAGGCAAGTTGAATTCCTTTGTGATAAGCAGGAAATAATATAATAGCAGTTCATGCAGTGAGTTCTTTCCCAGGAAAAGAGAATTCACACATAGTAGCTCTGCTCTGGGTGTGCCCTGGACTGGCAACTTTACATGTACTATCTTATTTGAGCCTCACAACCACTTATAATGAGCACAAAAGTATTACTAGTAAGTCCATCTGACCTGGTCATACATCTATCTGACTTCATTTTGCTTCCATCTCAACATGAACTATTTAACAGTCATTGCATAATCCAATAGCTTTCCAATGCAGTGCAGTTCTCATGTCCATGAGGTTCAAAGAGTTGATTCCCCTGCTCTCCAGTAAGTAAATTCTAGGATTCATGACACCTTATAAGAATGCAAGGTCTAGATAAAGTCTGGAGCTTTTCTCCTTCACATGCGAACGTACCACAGAGCGTGCTAAACATGTTGGATACTTTCATAAAATCTTAGGAAAAAAGAATTTTGGAGTTCTCCAAATGAAATCCATACTGGGTCAGGACTCCCCAGATGTCCCCCACAGAATATATTGACTCCAACAGAGCATTTATCTAAGCCCAGGAATAAATACCCACAAATCTCCAAATGCCCCAATTTCACCCTTGTCTACAACTGCATCCCCAGGGGAACAGCGTTCATAAAAACATTTATTCATTCAAGAAATGTGATTTGAGCATCCACTTTTTGGCTGGTACAATTGCAAGCAACCAGGATACACCAGTGAACAGAGCAAAAGATTCCAGCCCTCGGGGCTTTTATT
>NW_006383018.1:972805-982305 GCF_000327345.1 Myotis davidii | reverse complement strand
AGAAACAGTAGATACAATAAATAAGTAAATTATACCCCATATATCAGGAGGCGATAGGGACTAGAGAAAAATATCTAGCTTGCAAAGCGACTCAGGAATGTGAGGATAGCACAGCATGCAAGTTTAAATAGGACATCAGATTAGACCCCACTGAGAAGTTGATATTTGAGCAAAGACTTAAATGAAGTGATGTGGTAAGCCATGTGCACATCTGGGGAAAGAAAGTCCCCAAGAGATATATAAAAGCCTTAGGACAGAAGCATGCATGGCATGTTTGAAAAAGCAAAGAAGCCTGTGTTGCCAGAGTAGAGTGGACATGAGTCAGACTATGAAGGGCTCTGTAGGACAGTGTAAGGACTAGGCTTCATCCCAAGTCAAATCTAGTGCTAGATTTTCAGAAAAGAAATGTCATAATGTAACTAACACATTAGAAAGGCTCACTCTGGGTACTATATGTACAGTAAAAGAGTGGGGGGTGATCCAGGGGAGAAGGGCAGTAGCCGGAAACCCACCTCACAAGGTCACCCTATATAATAAAAGCCTAATATGCAAAATGTCCCCTTGGGTGGTCGTTCCTCCAGGAGTTTGACTGGGAGACCTGGAGTTCAGCTGCTTGCAATGATGTACACTGATCACCAGGGGGCAGTGTGGAACATGGCAGGCATTGGTGACACAGCGCTGGCAGTGGGTGGCAGTGGAAGAGCTGCCAGCCCTGATGGGCCCTGATGAGAGCAGGACCATGGCAGGATGGTGGAGCAGGTGAGCAGGCGGCACCAAGCCAAGGCGGGTGTGGGCGGGGGGGCCTGGCCCTGACAGATTGCCCCACAGACGGGATGGTACAGCAGGTGAGGGGTGGCACCAGGCCAAGGCAGGGTGCCAGGCGAGGCTGCAAGGCTGCGAGGCTGGGGCCCGATCTCCACAGGCCACCCCAAGGGACCCCTCCGGTGCATAAAGTCGTGCACTGGGCCTCTAGTTATAGTATTAATTAAGATGGGCAGTGATAGCACCTTGGACCAGTGGGAGTAGTAAAGGTAGTGAGAAGTGGTCAAATTCTGGAGATACATTGCAGGAAGAACTACCAGTACTTGCTGACAAACTAGATGTGGACTATGAGAAAGAAGAGTAGTACAGTGACTGGTCTGGGCCTGAGGCATTGGAAAAAAGAATTGGCTCTCAAATAAAATGGAGAGAACAGGGTTTTTAAAGAGATACATCAGAAAAAGTTTTAAATACATTAAATTTAAAATATTTATTAGACATCTAAGCAGAAAACTATTAAGCAGTCAAAAATATTACTTCAGCCCTAACCGATTTGGCTCAGTGGATAGAGTGCCGGCCTGTGCACTGAAGGTCCCAGGTTCAATTCCGGTCAAGGGCATGTACCTTGGCTGCAGGCACATCCCCAGTGGGGATTGTGCAGGAGGTGGCTGATCGATGTTTCTCTCTCATCGATGTTTCTAACTCTCTATCCCTCTCCCTTCCTCTCTGTAAAAAAATCAATATAAAAATATATATTACTTCAGAGCTATTAAGAGATCTGATAGGATACCATAAATTTTGGAGTTATTTTGTATTTGTTTGTTCATTTCAACCACTCGATTGCATGAGCTCACAGATGAAGTAACTGCAGATAGAGGAGGCATCCAAGGAGTCTGCCGGGCAAACTAATGTTATGAGGTATGGGAGGTGAGGAGGAACCAGCAGAGGCATCTGAGAAGGAGCAGCCAGTGATTCAGAAAGAACACAGAGGGCATGGTGTCCTGGAAGCCATAAAAAGAAAGTTTACTGAAGAGAAGAGAGGCATCAATGCATCCATTGCCGGAAGGCTTTGAAGGCAAATGTCATGACAGGCGGTGAAATCCCCTTCCTTGTTCCAGTTTTCTCTGTGAAAATGAAGGCTGGTATAAAAGTGTTGAGACTTTGGAAGGTCAAAATAATAAAATGGCTGTCAAGCAGGGAAGAGTGAATGGGTTAACATTTGGTATGACTGTCTGTGAGCACGCAGAGCCCAATTGAGGTTCAAGGTCATAAATTTAAAGAGAAACTAGTCAATGTGGTCATGTATTTTTCTTAAGCCAGATGGGTGCTGGCCAGGAAAAGTTAGAGAGCTGTATGTAATCTAAGTTGTGGGTTAGAGAAGCGGGCATGATGAAGGGGATGGGAAAAAAGAGAGTGTAGCTATTGAGCATGGGGGCTAAGCTGGACGTGGGATCAGTAACAGTGCAGGTCACTGGTTGACTAATGCCTCCACTTTGACAGGCTCTCAGAAGAAGACCACGGTGGCATGTGTTCCATTTCTGAATAGTCACTGGGAGCTCTGTACATTCAGGCTCCTGGACCAAAACACTGAAGGCCTGGACAGAGCCAACACAAATCTCTGAGTTTCATCCATTGTATGATTTTACTCAAGTCACATTTTCTCTAAACACGTTTTCCCCTCCCACATGAGATAATACCTTCCTCACACGATTATAAAAACATGGGTAAAGACTTCAAAATCCTTGCGGGAAATCATAAGCATTATGATAAATTAAATTAAAATGCCTTTATATTTGCACTGTTTGCAAAAGTGTGTTCTCCACATGGTTTACACAAAAACTATGTTTATCCTTGTTACCTATATAAATAAATCTTACTACTGACATAATTGTTTCTTTTTTTTAATATATTTTATTGATTTCTTACAGAGAGGAAAGGAGAGGGATAGAGAGTTAGAAACATCGATGAGAGAGAAACATCGATCAGCTGCCTCCTGCACACTCCCCACTGGGGATGTGCCCGCAACCAAGGTACATGCCTTTGACTGGAATCGAACCCAGGACCCATCAGTCCACAAGCCGACGCTCTATCCACTGAGCCAAGTCGGTCAGGCCTGACATCAATTGTTTCAATGACCTTTCTTTTAAGTTTCTTTCACTTTTGCCAATTTAACATCTTGCTGATGTTGAAATGCCAAGAATTTAGACTAGACATACTAACTTCCTGGAGATTTATTATATAAAAAAAAGAAAGAAAATGAATGTGACAGACAGTACACATTTAATACTCAATTTCATCTTCAAAACAATGTTATGGGGTTTGCTATTATTAACAGCCTCATTTTACAATGAGAAAACAGAGCTCAGAGAAATTATGTAATTTGTCTGCAGACACAGAGATTTAACTGATGAGCCCAAATTCTAACACAGCAATACATTATATCAAATTACATACCCTTACATGTTGTTCTATTTCAATAAAACTCTAAATGTATGAAATAGACTGAAGTCACATTACAAAGAACGTTTCCAAAATGTAGAAACTGAGATGTCTGAAGAAGCTATGAGATACTACCCCCAGAAGCTTAAATTGTGTAAACCCCATCCACAATCTACCCCTACCCCACCCCCCCACACACACAATTAATTCTGATCTTTCCCTCCTCACCTGTACCACCCATATCCCCACCACAGAAGAAGTGTGGCTGCTTCAAATAAGAGAAAAGAGAGGTACTCACAGAAAGAAATGTATGGAAGTCCTCACTACCAGCAATATGAGAAACCATGGGGTTATTTGGTGGTAATGCTAACCTCGGGGAAGTAAATGTAGAATTTGGTGAAGGTCTGTACTCTTGCCAGTGCTCAGCACTGAGTCGCAGTAAAGATCTGTTCAATGACTAGAGGTACCGGGCACATTGGTGATAAGATGAATGGAAACATAGGTTAACCTGCATGAGTAATTTGGAATGCTTTCATAAACTGAATTCTATTTCGATTTTGTTTGTGTTGCTGTTTCCAAAGGATGCTTTATGTCCTTGAATTTAAGGCTCTGCATCATAGACAAACTGGTAACAAAGGGAGAGAAAAAACTGTCACACTCAGGCCCCGTAAGTTTCCAAATAGCTGCAGCCCCATTGTGAAGTGTTTTAGTTGCTAAAAATGTAGCTGAATGAAGCTAGGTTGGTGAGAGAGTAGCTTGCCCAGTATAGCATTTCAGACTAATTTACAAGCATTGTAATAGTGTGTCTAATTCTTGAAAACCAAAACTCCTTTCTTCAAGCAAAGAGTTTCCCCTAGCAAAAGCATTCATATATCTTTCATATAGCTGTCAATTTCTGAACATTTTGCCCTAGAAATAATAGCATTATTTCTTGGTAACAAAGTGCATTGAGAGTAGATTCTGTTTGAATGAAGCAGAAAAGCTGAGCTAGAACAGAATCATAGCTGTTTGAATGCCTTTTATGGGAATTAAGATAAAAGAAAAAGTAAAAGGATTTGGATTGCCAGGTTACTACAGTTACATTCCTTGTATAAACCTAGAATTTATTTATTTATTTATTTATTTATTTATTTACTTTCCCTCTGGGGACTAATAGTCTGATTGCTTAGGCAAGGTATATAAAACCATGATTTCACTATAGTCCCTGTCTATTAAAAGAGAATATTTTTTCTTTTATGAAAAAAATTTACTTTAGAGCAGCCTGGCCAGCGTGGCTCAGTGGTTAAGTGTTGACCTATGAACCAGGAAGGAATGGTTCAATCCCTGCCCGGGGTTGCTGGCTCCATCTCCAGTGTGGGGCATGCAGGAGGCAGCCAATCAATGATTCTCCCTCATCATGGATGTTTCAATCTCTCTCTTCCTCTCTGAAATCAATAAAAATATACTTTTTTTAAAAAAATGTTCCTTTAAAGCAAATTATCCCACAAATCTCTGCAAGAGGGAAGGCCTGGGGCAAGTGGGTCTTTAAACTATGTTGTTACTTACCTGCCCCTGCACGCAATGACCTGCCATCCCACAGCCCAGACGCGCGGCTCAGCTCTCCCAAATGCCCGTGGTCTGTGTTAGAGAACCGCACTTGTGATGCTCACACTGACCAACTGGACCATTTCACCCTGTCAGCCTGGGAAGGAGAACCCAACCGCATCATTGCAATGATCCAACCTTGAGGAAACCACCCTTGGGCGATAAAGGCTCTTGGTGCAAATAGCCATGTCCTCATTCTTATCAGCTGGGCGGGTGCTTCTCCCCAAAAGTTCTGCTCCGAGTGGAGAAGTGTCTTTCAGCTCATCCTTGAATTAAACAGCACATCGGTGCAGGCAGCTCAGGGCGCCGGGAAGCACTGCTTGGCTGTCCTCATCACAGCCTCCCTCAAATCCATCCCGAGTGGGGCTCGAGCGCCCACAGAACTGCTATTGCAGTCCCTGTACAGGGCGAATGAAAACCCTGTGATTAAGGAGGAGGGCGTTCTTGTTTCTCTCCAGTCCCTCTGCATCGCAGGCCCCTTCTGTGTGGGATGTCTACGGCCTTGGAGGAAAAGTGCTCATTTAGGAACACCACAGTCCCGCGGCCAATCTCATTTTGCCCTAGAAAATTGGCTCATGTGCTCGAGGCAAGGCATCCCTCAGGCTTACGTGTTGCTTTGTAACTTCTGCACAGAAGCTAAGCCTGTCCATGTAGCACGTGTCTTTCCATGTAACAACACATGTGTGTGCTTGATCCTCAGGATCTGCAGCCAACGTGTAGTAGAGAGCGCTGGGAAGGAGGAGGCCTGGGAAAGCAACAAAACCCAGCCTCTTCTGGTTCCAGCCACTCATGAACTGGAGGGATCCTGGTGTGCTTTGTTGATTGGTTTGTGATACTGTTTATTTTCCAAGAAGGCATCATATGTTGTTTTTTACCTAGCGAAAAGAAGATGTGAAGTGATCTTGTATCACTGTCAAGGGACTTAAATAATTTAAAAGGCTTTTCTTCAGAGTCAAACCTAAAAGTTCACATTAAAGATGGAAACATTCTCCCAAAAACCATAAAAGGAAAAAAAAGGGGGGGTGTGTCCCAAAGGCTTGGGTGATTCCTAGTATGAATACCCACTGGCAGGAAAGTGCCAAGGCTATACCCGTGTAGAGGAAAAGGAACGAATAATGAAGAAAGTCAATAATTGGGTGAAACCCAGTCCTTTGCGCCCAAAGTAAAGAAAAGACATTTTTTTTAAACAAACACCTAATATCACTCAGAAATGACTGTCTCAGCCAATAAAGATGTGACACTCATGGACATGGAATAAAATAAAAGCATCTGTGGAGAAGAATAGATTATAGCAAAGAAATATTCTGAATGGAACGGGCAGCTGGAATAGAATAGTGATTCTCTTTCTCACAAAAGAAAAACTTGCCTGACTTTTCAAAAGAGAAAAATCAATAAGCACACAGGAACTTACATTTAAAGAATGGGTATATACAAAATGCCCAGAATAGCATGCCCAATTACTTCACCAGTATTCTGTAACTTTCTTGTAATCCACTGTTCTGAGGGCAGCAAACACAGGGAAAGGCATTTTACAGACAGATGATAATGGCTTTCAGTGTTTCTCAAATTGGCTTAAAGTCCATACGGTGTAAATTGCTAAAAGCCCATATGTAATTCTGAACCTCTTACAGGCCCTGAGACTCTCTGTGCTGGTAATAAATACATGGGCTGGTAATAAATACATGGGCTGGATAATTAACTTCTGACATAAAAAGAAATGAAGGTGAGGGAAGAAAATGCAGATCTTATCAACTTTTACTTAAAGCAAGGGCACAAATTGACAAAAACCCAGAGGCATTCATTTGGTGGGGAAAAATCAACTGTAGTCTGTCTTTCCAATGTTTTCCTACAAGAACAGGAAGAAAATTCTCCACGTTCACATGATTATTCTGTTCTCCTATTTCCCAATGTTACAGTCTCACTCGCTTTATATTTTGTTTGGACAGTCTTGCCTTACCAGTTCTGAGACTCCTTAGAGGAGGCCCATGAGAGCATGGAGTGCTGACCCTCCTGGGAAGAGAAGGAGGAGCTCCTCCAGCAGGAAGGAGCCCTCCACATACACACAGCGCTGAAGAGCTCCTGCTTTTATGAAAAAAGAATTAGCAGAACCTGGGGAAGAGCAAGAAAATTTGACATCTGTCCACCACTCAAATGGAGGAATAAAATAAACTCATGAGACATCAAACCGTAGGCATGCAGACTACACTACAGTCTCCATCTACGCTAATTAAAGGCAAGGCATCCCAAAGACAAGAAATTACTTGACAGACCTCTCCACAACCATTGAAAACGTTAAGGCACTGGAAGAAGTGTCCATAAAACTATTCTAGGAATATTTTCACAACCAGGTTCAAGAGATTCCTATGTGGGAAAGGAGCTGAGCTGAGGAAAACCTTGCAGCAATAATTTTAAATCACTAAGTGCCACAAGGGACAGAACAGATTCCAAAAACAGGTACCATTGGACCCTGAGAGCCAAAAAAGAATATGAAGTAAACTTTCTAGAATTATTAAGAAGCTGAAAGAATAAATAACTATAATGAAAGACCAGAACACTATGAAGAAAGCTCCAGCTGAGCCTGAATAACTTAATAGAACTGCGAGTGTAAAACTTGAATCATCATAATTTGAAATTCAATAGAGGACAGTAATCTTCACAGAAGATTAGGAAATATATATTTCCATGAGTAAAAATAACAACCAGGTAGAAAACAGAATGGAAAAAGAGATCCCCTAAGTAATAGAATTGAAAAAGATAAAATAGCAATAGTTAAATGTAAGAAAGGCACACGATCATTAAGTAAAAAAAACTTTAAAACACTATTAAAAACACAAAAGAAGACATGAACAATTGAAAAATATACCATGTTATTGAAAAGGAAGACTCAGTGTCATGATCTTAATGTTCCTTAAAGTAATATATAAATTTAATACAATCCCAAAATATTAACTTTTTAACTAGGTAAATTGATCTTAAAGTTTATATAGAAAAATAACCAAATGGAATAATCAAAACAAAAACTAAAAAATTAAGATCAAAGGGGGATTATGAAACATTTTATCTAATATCAATAATCAAATCAGCGTTGTAGTGGCACATGAAGAGACCAGTGTTGTAGAAAAGGAAATCCAGAAATAGACCCATATATCTATGATAATTAACTATATGATAAAAATGGAGTCACACCAATAGGGAAAATAGACCAGTGGAGAAACAAAATCTTGTTGGTATAATTCAGTAGCCATCTGGAAAAATAAAGTAAAATCTGTCATTCTCATTCCACATTAGAATAAATTACAAATGAAACTAATATTTAAATATTTTTTAAAATAAAGTAATATAAGTAACAAGAGAAGACATAGGAGAATTCCATTTTAAGATCTTTTTTTAAAAATATATATTTTATTGATTTTTTACAAAGAGGAAGGAAGAGGGATAGGGAGTTAGAAACATCAATGAGAGAGAAACATCCATCAGCTGCCTCCTGCACACCCCCTACTGGGGATGTGCCCACAACCAAGGTACATGCCCTTGACCAGAATCAAACCTGGGACCCTTCAATCTGCAGGCTGACACTCTATCCACTGAGCCAAACTGGTTAGGGCTATAAGGTCTTTTTTTATCTATAACTCAAAGGCCAGAATCCACATGAGATCTAAGATTGATAGATTATACAAAAATAAAAAAATTGGCAATAAAGATTATAAGGAAAGTCAGAAGACAACTTAAAAAACAGAAAAATAATTTTCAAATCATATTGAAGACAAAGAATACCATTCCTAATATACATGAGGTTCTTTGGAAATTGATAAGGAAAACAAGAACTCAATATAATAATGGACAAAAGATATGAACAGAGAGTTCACATAGATATAATGGCTCTCAAACATATGAAACAGAAAATCAAAATAGAAATACACTTAGAAAAAATTTTCACATAACACACTAGCAACATTTCAAAAATTTAATCACATCTCAGTAAGACTGTGAAAAAACCAGCACTTTGTGCATTTCTTGAGTAAACTGGTATAACATCTAAGAAGGACAATAAAACAGTAACTATCACAATTATAAATGAGTCTACCCTTTGACCTGTAAAATTTACTGCCGTACATTTGAAATTACTTATGTCAAAGCCATGTGTAATAGCAAGAGAACGAAAACAATAGAAATATCTACCAATATGGGATGCTTAAATAATGTATGGTATCTACACTAATAAAAGGGAAACATGCAAATTGACCATCCCTCCACTATGCCCGCCAGCCAATCAGGGTGAGTATGCAAAATAACCCAACAAAGATGGCAGTGACCACAGAGCTGGAGTGAGCAGGAGGCTTGGTTGCCCCTGGCGACAGAGGAAGCCAAGTTTCCCGCCCTCCCTGATCGCCGCTCAAGGAGGGGCTGAGGGCCTGGGTCCCCAGGGGGCGTGGCCATCCTGAAAACAGCCCTCAGCCCCTCACCCTGGCTGGCCATGCCTCCATGGGGTGAGGATCCCCACTGAGGAGTATGACCAGCCTGCAAACAGCCATCAGCCCCTCATCCAGGCTGGCCAGGCACCCCAGTGGGGACCTCCACCCTGAAGGGGCTGTGGCCAGCCTGAAAATGGCACTCAGCCCCTCACCCTGGCTGCCCATGCCCCCATGAAGTGAGGGTCCCCGCTGGGGGGCATGGCCAGCCTGTAAACAGCCATCAGCCCCTCACCCAGGCTGGCCACG
>NW_006383018.1:971982-972453 GCF_000327345.1 Myotis davidii | reverse complement strand
AATCAGGCAGGCAGGCAGGTGAGCGGTTAGGATGCAGCAGTCCTGATTGCAAGAGGGATATCCGACTGCTGGTTTAGGCCTCATTCCTGTAAACTGTCAGTAGGACATCCTTCGAGGGGTCCCAGATTGGAGAGGGTGCAGGCCAGGCTAAGGGACACCCCCCTGCATGAATTTCATGCACCGGCCACTAGTGTGTATATCATGGAATAAGGTACAGCAGGAAAAAACAGACTGTTCCATATGCCATTATAGAAACATCTCCAAGGTATATTGTTATGTGAAAAAAAAATAAGGTACAGTACAGGGAACAAATATGCTAACTTTGGTGTATCAAGTAGAAGGGATTAAAAATCTAGTGAAATATCCATATTAATACAATTATACATACAGAAACTATGGAAGCAGACAAATTCACACACACACACACACACACACACACACACACACACACACACACAACAAAAGTGATAA
>NW_006383018.1:963052-971936 GCF_000327345.1 Myotis davidii | reverse complement strand
CTCAAGGGTCCCGGGTTCGATTCTGGTCAAGGGCATGTACCTTGGTTGCAGGCACATCCCCAGTGGGGAGTGTGCAGGTGGCAGCTGATCGATGTTTCTAACTCTCTATCCCTCTCCCTTCCTCTCTGTAAAAAATCAATAAAATATATTTTTTTAAAAAACAAAAAACAAAACAAAACAGAGGTTACTTTTGAGGGGGTTGGATGTCAAGAATGGAAGAGTTTTCATTATTCAGCTTGAATAATGTAGAAGTTAAGGGTGCCAAATGCTTATGCAGTTGAAAAACCATGTATAACTTTTGATTCCCCCAAAACTTTACTAACAACCTACTGTTGACTAAAAGCCATAGTAATATATCTAATACTGGATTAGCACTTGTTTTGCATGTTATATGTATTATATATTGTATTCTTAATAAAAAGTAAGCTAGACTTTAAGATTATCTAAAGAAAATCATAAGGAAGAAAGAAATACATTTGCAGTATTTATTGGGGAAAAAATCTGGTTATATGTGCACCATGCAATTCAAACCTGTGTTGTTCAAGGGTTAACTTTATACATTTTAATACTTTGTTTTTTGAACAATGTGAATGTATTACTATATTCAAAAAATTACATTTAAAATGTTTAAAGATGTTTAAACTCAATGATAATTTTAAAAATTAAAATTTAGAAAATGATATAGAGCCTACACTTATAAAATTAGGAGTTATTGTTAATAATAAATCCCCAATTTGACAATGACTTAATAGAAAAGAGCAAGCTTAAACATCGCAGCAATAATACAAACAGATGCTCTCTTTACTTGGAGTAATTTTATAGGAATTTAAATCTTTAATGCTCCTAAGGAAATAGAGCATTGGAAATATACCCTAAGGAAAAAAAAATATTCCAATGGATTAAGATTTACTTACAGGAACATGAGGTTGAGGAGGGATAGAAATGAAAGAGCTTAGGATCCAATAACACTTCAATCTTATCTACACATTTTATTAAAAATAAAATAACTGTGAAATAAATTTAGTAACACTTGTTCAATCCAGGTGATAGCTGTCTGGGTATTTGTTATGTTAACTCCCTACTTCTTGTACATTTTTGCCTTATTTTTTTAAAGTTACCTAAAATTACCCATGTGAGTGAACAACATAGCTTTCGCATGCATAATAAGGAACTCGCGCCAGGATGGCAAGAACTCTGATATGTATATACTTATAAATCATTTGATATTGTATGGATGATATCTTTGAAATATTAAATACAATAATCAACACATTAAAATGTTCACTTTAAGCAAAGAAAAACTAAATTACTTAAAATTTAGAAGACTAGAAGAGGTCTAATGCTATAGATCTCAAACACTGGTGAATATTCTCACCAGGAGGGTTTATATGAATTCCAAGATCTAATTATCTTATCTATAAAATCCGGTTCTCCAAGAAGATGGCTTGGCAAAATATTTAAAATTAACAAAAGCTGAGGCTCACTGAACAAAGGTATAGAATAGTGTTTCTTTTTTCAATATAGTTTTATTGATTTCAGAGAGGAAGGGAACAGGAGAGATAGATAGAAATATCAACGATGAGAATCATTGATTGGCTGCCTCCTGCACGCCCCCAACTGGGGACGGAGTCTGTAACCCGGGCATGTGCTCTTGACCAGAATCAAGCCCAGGACCCTTCAGTTTGTATGCTGACGCTCTATCCATTGAGCCAAACCGGCTAGGGCTAGTGCTTCTTGAAGTATGGAAAAGAACCCGTCTCCAGTGCTTAGGAACATTATAGAATTTTTGATCCTATCCAAATTATTCTAATTTATCCTTCTGAGGTTGGTGCCCTGGGAATCTGCATGTTAGAAAAGCACCTTGGTTTATTCTGATACGAGGTTTTAGAGACAATGCTATAATCATTGATTTTTTTTTTTTTTTTACTTTCTCATTAAAAAAGAACTGTGCTCAAGACACACCTGAAAGGATGAAAGCTAAGTATAAGGCAAGAGCTCATTACATGCCAAAAGGTGTTCTAAAGGAGGTCATAAAATCTACTGTCCTGGAAATGCTGAAAAATGCAGTCTTGTTTGGTAGCAGAATTCTAAACTAATGACCTCTGGAAAGCTTTCACAGCCCTATGGTTGTAGATATAATTAAATGCCCAAAGGTAAAAGAGAATAAGAAATCCAATGGGATTTCGGGTGCTAAGTTAATAATACAATAATGGGATAGGCGGGAACAATTTTTGTGCTTCTTTGAAGCTGCACAGTGAGTTTTCAAAAACTTTAGGGCTGAAGAAGTGTGCCAGATCTCGTGTGGCGTCTTCCACCTTTTTGGTGACTCACAGGGTCGCGGGTGGTGCTCTGGTTTATTTCAGGTGATATATATATTTCAATATATATATATATATATTGAAATTCAGAGAAGGTCAATGTTAATTTTCATTATTCCCAGAATCCTGCTGTGACCGTATAAAGGCATTATCATGATGTTTTGAGCAACCCATTTACCCCTTTTTAAACTTGCACACACACACATACACACACGCGCACAAATACACATACGGACACCAAGGAGCATGCTTTTGAAAACAATAATGAACCACACATTCCTTTATAATGAACAGCCCAGCTACCTTTAGTTTCAGAGTTGGAAAACATGAGTAAATGGTGTCATAAAGGAAAGAACATGGGACTCAGAATGAAAACACTCAGTTTGGATTTGGGTTGTAACCTTTCCTAAATATTTCATTTATACCATTTGGTGTGTGTGTGTGTAGCAGCTTTAAAATGCATTCAATACAAGATTATTTTCAAGTGCAGTGGAGCAAAGGTAAGATAAAAGCAGAAAATGAAATTTTAAAAAAAATCACTGTAAGATCAGCGCCCAAATAGTGTCATTATTACCTTAATATTGTGTTATTGTCAGCCACAAATTTGGTTATGAACCTTCTAGAAGGCAAGACGACTGAAAAAGCATGCTCAGTTACATGATTTACAGAGTCCATGAGACGAAAAAACAGGTTTTCATAAGAAGTGCAAGTATTACTGGCACGGAGTCCAGAGAGAAATGTCTCCTATGGGGTTTTATAGTGAGGCCTAATGCAGTGAACAATGTCTCCAAACAGCCTTAGAATAAGCAGAAGAATAAGCTCCTTATCATGTACCTGGCAGACCTCGACATAAGCCAAAGCCCAATGTTCCTAAACGACAACACAATAAAGCCAGTTCCACCAGAGACTACACGGTGTGTTAGGTACAGCCCCCGATGGAGGCTTGAAATATTGGGGTGGAGGTCACAAATGGGCAGAAAGTCGGCTACATCTGGCCCATAAATATATTTCATTGGTCTATGTGGGGTTTTTTAATGTATTATTATTATTTCCTGTTTTTAAATTGGGTGATTTCAATTAAGATTCAATTTCAGTCTGGTTGGCATGGCTTAGTGATTAAGTGTAGACCTATGAACCAAGAGGTCACAGTTCAATTCCCAGTCAGAGCACGTGCCCAGGTTGCAGGCTGGATTCCCAGTTGGGGGCATGTAGGAGACAGCCGATCAATGGTTCTCTCTCATCATTGATGTTTCAATTTCTCTGTCCCTCTCCCTTCCTCTCTGAAATCAATAAGAATATATTTTTAAAAAAGAAATGAGATGGCTCTAGAGTTTAGTTTCCTAAAAAAAAAAAAAAGTACCTTTATTATTGTCTTTTTTAAAGAGCTGCACAGAATATATCATACCTCCTTCCAGCTTTTTGTTTTTTAACTCTTAGACTAAATTAACAGAATGTTTATATAAAGAAGGGGTCTGTACCGAATAGCTGCAGCAATCCTGAGAAAGAAGAACAAAGTAGGAGGGATCTCAATACCAGATATCAAGCTGTATTACAAAGCCACTGGTACTGGCACAAGAACAGACATATAGATCAAGGGAATAGAATAGAGAACCCAGAATTTGACCCAAACCACTATGCCCAATTAATATTTGACAAAAGAGGCAGGAACATACAATGGAGTCAAGACAGTCTCTTCAATAAATGGTATTGGGAAAATTGGACAGATATAAGGCAAAAAATGAAACTAGACCACCAACTTACACCATACACAAAAATAAACTCAAAATGGATGAAGGACTTAGACATAAGATGGGAAACCATAAAAATATTACAGGAATCCACAGGCAGCAAAATCTCAAACATATGCTGAAGCAAATTCTTCACTGGTACAGCTCCTAGGGCAATGGAAACTAAAGAGAAAATAAACAAATGGGACCACATCAAAACAAAAAGCTTTTGCACAGCAAAAGAAACCATCAACAAAACAACAAGAAAGCCCACTGCATGGGAGAACATATTTGGCAATGTTATTGCTGATAAGAATTTAATCTCCAAAATTTACAGGGAATTCATACAACTTAACAAAAGGAAGATAAAAAACCCAATCAAAAAAATGGGCAACCTCCTTAAATAGACACTTTAGATCTGGAAACAGCCTAAGTGCCCATCAGCAGATGAGTGGATTAAAAACTGTGGTATATCTACACAACAGAATACTACGCTACGATAAAAAAGGAGTTCTTACCATTTGCAACAGCATAGATGGAACTGGAGAGCATTATGCTAAGCAAAATAAGCCAGTCAGTGAAAGATAAATATCACATGATCTCACTCATTTATGGAACATAATGAACAGCATAAACTGATGAACAAAAACAGATCCAGAGACAGAGAAACATTGATCAGACCATCAAACCTCGGAAGGTAGGCAGGGGAGGGAAGATAGGGGAGGGTGGGGGTAAGGGGGAGAGATCAACCAAAGGACTGTATGCAGGCATATAAGCCTAACAAATGGACACCGTCAACAGGGGGGGTGAGGACATGAGTCGGGGGATAGAGGGACAATGGGGAGATAAGGACATATATGTAATACCTTAATCAATAAAGAAAAAATAAAGAAAGAAGGGGTCTGTAGACACATGGATGGGAAGGAGGTATGCTACTTCCACTGTAGTAAAAGACATGGTGATTTAGCTTTCTGGCAAAGGGGATTGATTCAGGAAGGTGATGCTTGGGTAAATAAATGAAAACACCATCAGTCCTCAGTGAATGGCAAATCAAAACCACAATGAGATGTTTCTTCATACCCCCTAGAATGGTTATAATAAAAAAAATCAAATAATAAAGTGCTGGTGAGGTTGAGGAGATATTGGAACACTCTCACAAGGCTGATGGGAATGCAAATTAGCACAGCCACTTCAGCAAACCATCTGAAAGTTCTTCAAAGTGTAAAAATAGAGTTATCATATTATCAACTCCCAGGTATATGCCCAAATGAAATGAAAACGTATGTCCACACAACAACTTGTACACGAATTTTCGTAACAGCATTATTCATAATAGTCAAAAAGTGGAAACAACTCAAAAGCCCACCAACTGATGAATGACTAAAGTGTGTTATACCTTTACAATGAAATGGTATTCAGCGATAAAAGGAAATGAAATATTGATACAGACTACAACGTTGATCCTTGAAACATTATGCTAAGTGAAAGAAGCCAGGTACAAAGGACCACATATTATTTGTTTCCACTTATGTGAAATGTTCAGAATAAGCAAATCTATAGAGGCAGAGGTTGTGTAGATGGGGAGATAGAAGGAATAGTTAAGAGGTCTGGTATTCTTTTTAGTTAATGAAGATATTCTAAAATTGATTTGTGGGGATGAATGCACAACTTTGTGAACAAACTAAAAGTCACCGAATTGTGGGTGAGTCATGCGAAATATGAATTACATCTCAATCAAGCTATTAAAAAATAGAGATCACCATAAATCTATGTGGTTGCTGCTTATTCTTACAAAACAACCACTGCATTCTCCATTTGCCTATTTCTTCATTTGCTGGGTATTTTCAACTACTTCAAAAATAGTGTCTAGAACAGAGAAAATTTCTGTAACATTGTTTAACTCTACATTTCTGGCTTTCTCATAATCCTCGGGTATCACTGTTATCTGTTATATAGACCTGAAATTTCATCACAAACAACAGAATCCTAGTTGTCCTTTATAATAGCAAAACTAAAAGACAAAGGTATCTCCTCACCCAGCCCCCTGGCATGCCCACATGCCACCACTGTGACCATTTTTTCCTCCCATACTCTTTGATTAAATGTATACTCATATCCCAACAATCACACTCCACCCCTGTGATTCAATTCAGGCTTACAATAATTCGAGACTATTGTTCCTGAAGACTGAACCTGTAAAAGTGAGCAATGAGCTAGCCAAACACTCTCGCTCTGAAACACGAAATAAGAAGCAGGGTGTGCATCTCCATTTAGTCAATATCAGAAACGACAGAGGAAGGGCGGAAAGGCTGATGAAAAATTTATCCACATTGATTTCACTATGCATCACTCTAAATATCTTGTGCCTTGGATTCTACTTTATATCTCATTTTCAGGAAAAAAGAAACAATAAATGCTCAGCCTTTCTGGAAAATGATATTTTATCATGTTCTAGCATTACAATAGACATTTCTAGCATTTACCCTAAGTCATATTCAAATCTTCTGAAATCTCACTGATATGTATTCTTAGCTTTAGACTGAGAGAAATTTATACCAAGAAACTATTGTTATGGTAGCAAAAATAAAAGATGCATTGCTTACAATTTTAGCTCTTGATTAAAAGATTAGCTGTATTTTTCAGACAGTTTCAAATGGCATTGGGCCTGAATTTATCGATTTTAATATCAGGAAATATTGTTCTGACAAAAAGAGATCCCACATACCTGATGAGTTGAAATGAGATGACTTAGCTTCCCAATGTCAGCATGTGCGCTAAATCCAGGAAAAATTGTTCAAGAATTATGATAAGTTTCATTGGATAACACTGGCTATTTCTACTATTATCCATAGCTTTTGTATTTCCTTTCATCCTGGACCTTAGCCCAGACCTGCTGGGAAAGTAATAAAAAGGAGAAACAGAATTTATCATAATCTCTCTTCAAGCCGAGCACGGAGTTATCACAAGTTTATTTCAGAAAGAGCCTGACTCAACTGCAGGAAGGAGGCCTATCCCTCACTTCATCCTTTCAAATCTTAGACGAGGAGGGCTTAGAAACATAGTTTTTAGTTTTTCTGCTCCTCCAAATAAAGTAAACTTCTAAAAAATTACCCATCAGAAAAACTTTCACCCCATACACGTAATTATATTTATTTATAAATTTATATTTATTACTGTACTCATATTATGTATACTATAAACAGGTAAAAATAGAAATTATAAATGAAAAAAATTAATAAGAAATACACAGTATTCTTGAGCAGTTTATTCTATCTGTTAACAGTACCAGACTGTGTTCCGTCCACTAAAAATAATACTAATGTTTTAATGAGGTAAAACAGTGATGGAATAATGACCTCATAACATAGATAAAAGGGAACTCAACAGATAGAAAAAGGGAAGTGTCTGCTGTGCCATTTTCTTGCACTTCATTTGTGTTAGGGTCATCTTCAGTCTACAGTCTTATCCCTGAAATATTAAGTCATTTAGCCATTTTGGGAAGACTGACTTAATTAAAACTATCTACACCGATAAAAGAGAAACATGCAAATTAACCATCACTCTGCTACACCCACCAGCCAATCAGGAGTGAGTATGCAAATTAACCCAACTAAGATGATGGCGGCCACAGATCTGGAGTGAGCAGTAGGCTTGGGTTGCCCCCAGTAAAGGAGGAAGCCAAGCTTCCCAACTGCCCTGGTCAGCCCTGGGCTCCGCTCAAGGAGGTGCTGGAAAAAAGAAAAAGAAAAAAGGAGAGGCTGGGAGCTGGGGTTGCTGAGGGGCATGACCAGCCTGAAACCAGCCCTCAGCCCCTCACCCAGGCTGGCCAAACACCCCAGTGGGGACCCCCACCCTGAAAGGGGTGCGCCAGCCTGAAAATGGCCCTCAGCCCCTCACCCAGGTTGGCCAGGCACCCCAGCAGGACCCCCACCCCGATCTGGGACACCCTTCAGGGCAAACCAGCTGGCCCCCACCCATGCACCAGGCCTCTATCTATACTAATAAAAGGTTAATATGCTAATTAAACTGGGAGACCTTCTAGGAGACCTTCCAGACAGACATTCTTCTGGACAAAGCCATGGTGGCAGTGCTGTGGTAGAGGCAGTTAGAGGCCCAGAGGGGAGGGTAGTTGTGGGTGATCAGGCTGATGGGGGGCGAGGTCATTGGGGGTAAGCAGACCAGCAGGGGGGCAAGTTGCGGGAGAGCAGGCCATCAGTGGGGGTCAGTTGGAGGTGATCAGGACAGTGGGGTGGGGGGTAATTTGGAGTGAACAGGCCAGCAGGGAGCAGTTGGGAGCGAGCAGGCCAGCACGAGTGGCAGTTGGGGGCAAGCACACTGGCACAGGGGCAGTTGGGGGTGATCAGGTTGGTGGTGGGGTATTTGGGGGTGAGCAGGCCAGCAGGCAGAGTGGTTAGGGGCAAACAGGCAGGGAGGCAGGCAGGTGAGTGGTTACGATCCAGCAGTCCTGGATTGTGAGAGGGATGTCTGACTGCCGGTTTAGGCCCGATCCCTGTTAACCGGCAGTAGGGCATCCTTTGATGGGTCCCAGATTAGAGAGGGTGCAGGCCATGCTGAGGGGCATCACCCCCCCGCCCCCGCACGAATTCCATGCCCCGGGCCACTAGCATATTATAATGTCTAACTCTTCTTAACCAGCACAAGTAACATGCCAAATGTTGCAATATGATAAAAAACAAACCAAGAATCAAGGATGTGATCACCAATCCTTTCGTGTTATAGAATTTCACTTGGGGTATATGATGGTCCAATATACAGACAGAGTCAAGGTACCACATGCAGTTTGTGAATTAAATGTGAGTAAATCTTAGCTTCTTTCTT
>NW_006383018.1:919755-963025 GCF_000327345.1 Myotis davidii | reverse complement strand
ATTATTATTATTATTATTATTATTATTATCAGCTTCTTACTCTATCACTGTGGTCCATTTGAAAAGAAAAATCATGGCCTGCAAAGACTATCCAGCCAAAATAGTCTACGGAGAATCATGTCTCCCCAAAATATGAAAATCCAGTTGTGAAATAAACTAATTCCACAAAATACATGTATAGTTCTCCTGATTGCAGTCTAGTTTGAAAACTATGGGATTATACTGTAACAGAAAAGTTCCCCGCCCCCCCTGCAAAAAACAACTTTACCTGCCTTCTAAGGAGAATACAGAGCTTTGCTTTGATGAGCACCTTTCTGAGCTGTGTATACAAATTTCCCTGCGGGAGTCAGATCAGAAATAAATTGTTCCAGCCCAGCCAGCGTGCTCAGCGGTTGATTATCAACCTATGAACCAGGAGATGACAGCTCGATTCCTGGTCAGGGCACATGCCCGGGTTGTGGGCTCAATCCCCAGTGTGGGGTGTGCAAGAGGCAGACAATCAATGATTCTCTCTCCCTCTCCCTTCCTCTCTACAAATCAATAAAATATTATTTTAAAGAAATAAATTGCTCCATAAAATAGAGGGCAAAAAGTGTGACTTGAAGGAGGACAGATAGAATTCAGAAGGGAGAGCACTGCCTGGGAAATGGTGAAGGAGGGGCACCTCATGCAGAACTACTGAGAAAGGACTTCATTTAAAATGGATTTCAAGTTGTTTTCTGTGGGTGCAGATATATATCCACTCCTTCTTCTTTTCCCCTTCAGTAAACTCTACTTTGCTTACTCACGCATTTCTCATCACTGAGAGAAACTTGAAGAAGCCCTGAATTCTGTGTCCAGTTGACTTGGGTTCTGATAGAGACAGAAATTAGAGGCCAGAGAAGGAGCAACATAGGTATGACAGTAATATTATGAAAATGAGACCACATTCTGATTGACTTCAAATTTGTGACTCAGTAAAATTGATAAGGGAACTTCTTACCCTTCATGTTCCCTCTAATAGAACCATAAATTAAATATCCGTCTACTTACATACCTTGAAACATTTTTCAATGCATTCAAAATGTACATGGAATATTTTGTTTAAAGTTGGAAAGCTTTACCACACTGTAAAACCTTCAGAGTTCATTTAAATGAATATACTGTAATTTAAAGCATTGAATAAAAAAACTGCCTATAAACAGGATGTGACAGAACAAAGCAGAGACAAGAGAAAATGAGGCGGGCTAAGGGCAGAGAAGAACAGCAGTAAACCTGAGGTAGAGAAAGGGCCAGGCAGACTGAATTAAGTGTCTGGAAAGCTCACTGGTCTGTGTAGAATCAATACTGTTGTGATTAGCCTAGTTACTAATAACAGGAAAGGAGCAAAAGAAAGGCCAAATATTATAGGCATCTCCAGTGTATCCACACAGTATATGCCACTAGCCCATTAGCCCCGTAGTCGGCAAACTGCAGCTCGCGAGCCACATGCAACTCTTTGGCCCCTTGAGTGTGGCTCTTCCTAAGCCTTAGGAGTACCCTAATTAAGTTAATAACAATGTACCTACCTATACAGTTTAAGTTTAAAAAATGTGGCTCTCAAAAGAAATTTCAATCGTTGTACTGTTGATATTTGGCTCTGTTGACTAATGAGTGTGCCGACCACTGCATTAGCCACTTAGTCACCATCTTGGTTATCAGATCAATTGCGGTGGCATCACAGTACTTGTCACCCTATTATACTAATGATGGCCCCAAAGCTCAAGGGTAGTGATGCTGGCAATTCGGACATGCCACAGAGAAGCCCCAAAGGGCTTCCTTTAAGTGCAAAGATGAGTACAGTAAAATATTTTGAGAGAGAGAGAGAGACCACATTCACAAACTTTTATAACAATAGATTGTTATAATTTTCTATTTTATTATTAGTTATTATTAATCTCTTACTATCCATTGTTTCAGGCATCCACTGGAGGTCCTGGAACACATCCGCCACAGATAAGGGGGGATACTGTATTAATTTGCGTTTCTGGCCCTAGCTGGCTTGACTCAGTAGACAGAGCATCGGCCTGCAGACTGAGGGGTCCCAGGTTCGATTCCAGCCAGGGGCACATGCCTTGATTGCAGGCTCGATCCCCGGTGGGGGGTGTGCAGGAGGCAGCTGATCAATGATTCTCTCTCATCATTGATGTTTCTGTCTCACTCTCCTTCTCCCTTCCTCTCTGAATCAATAAAGAAATATATTATTTTTTTTAAAAAAATGTGCTTTTCTATTACTAAGAGTTGAATTAATTAATAATGGATTCAAATAGAATTCGATGCCCCAAAGCAGGGTACTTCAAGAAACAGAACCTAAAATACAGAGTTGCCTGAGAGGCAGAGAGAGATATACTGTAGGCTGCAATGTAGAGGTCTTTATTATGTGGTGGCAGAACATTTGGCCAAACTGTGTCTTGACCCATTCTGGAACACAAACCAGGAATTTAACACAGAATGTAGTTTGAAAAATGGTAGGGACATTTCAACATGTGGGAATATGATACTTAGTTTTTGTAATATTCAGCCAAGTCCTACAAAACAAACCAGGATGAACTCAGATTAGAGCAAGCCAGCCTGCTTGAGAGGTGGGAATACAGCATTCCTGAGGTACACCCTGCCTTCAGCAAGCAATCTAGATTGGTTGAGAGTCCCCCGTTAGGAGTCTACAGGGTAAAAAAGCCAGCTGCCTCTGTACCCCTATTGAAACTCTTACAAGTTGTGAAATCACAGTCTTAGTAGGCAGTGAGGTTGGTGACCCTGGACTTGCTTAATCACATTCCATTGAAAGGTCTCTGGCAGGAGAAAAATGGGCTAAGCCCACAGTAGGGATGGTCTTTCCCCAACCCCTCAAAAAGCTGCAAAGAAGCAACAATTAAGCTAATGAGAGCATTCAAGACACAGAAGCCTAAAGCCAAAAATTCTCAAGCTGAAAACCCTTAAAGGTTCTTCATGGAAATGGCACACATCAACCACGTTAGCTCATATTTTATTGTCCCAAAGAAGTCATATGGCCAAGACTATGACCAAACTAACAGAGAAAAATGATCTTACTATAAACCCAGAGGGAGAGAAATTTCATTTCTAAGCAAACCCTAATAATATGTGTATATTCTATTTGTTCCATATTCTTTGTTGGGGACCATAACATTAGACAATAAAATAAAACCATACTGTTAGGTCAAAAAATTGTCCTTAAAATAGAAGAGGTCATAATAATTTATTATAGGTGTCAGCAAACGTTGGAAACGAGTGCACCAAGCTGAGAGACCTGCTAGAAGCTAGACAGGGTCAAAGGACCTTCACAAACTAGTTCCTCCCTTAGGATTTGTCTTGAATGTCCTAAATATTAACACTGTCAGCCATCCTAAGAAGCAGCAAATCATGGGCAGAAAATGTGACCTGAGAGGGTAGGTCTTAGAATAGAAACAGGAGTCATATTATTCTCTCTGACTTAACAGACTGTGGGAAATGTGGACTTTCCCTCATGTAGTAATGAGGCTTTGTACTCACTCTCTCTAGGTCTCAGTTGAAATGTCATTTTGTCAGAGACACCTAAATGCCTTCTTTATACCCAATAGCACCGCCCACCACCATCTCATTGAGCTTTCTCTCCTGCTTAATATGCTATGTCTTCAAAACACTTACCACCATCTTATGTATCATATTTATCTCTTTCTTCCTTCCCACTAGCATGTAAAATTTGAAGGCAGGGATTTTTCTTATATCCACAGTAACTAGAAGAGTGTTGAGTACATAATAGGCGCTTATTAAATATTTGTTAATTCCTCATCAAGTATAAGTCTTGTTACAGGACTCTCCTCTGAATACTTTGTACTCTATATCATGATTCTCTGGATTATACATCCAGAGAACTCTAAAAGGAAGAGATTCCTTCCCTGGTAGGCTGATAATTTATAGTTAAGAAAGGGAGAAAAAGTACTTTGGAAATTTTTACATAGAAACCTAATATTTTCACTCATGACCTAAGCGAACAGACAATCACTATGTTCATATGTTGCTAATTATAAGACATATTTGAAGTCTCCTACACAAAGATATGATATAGGTTGTAAATGCTCTATTTTCATATCTTAACAAACTAGAGGATTGTTTTCTCATCTCTCTCTCTCTCTCTCTCTCTCTCTCTCTCTCTCTCACACACACACACACACACACACACACACACACACACTTTTCATTTCAAGAATTTTCCATAATAGCCCATAAATCTATATGTACAGGGAGGTTAAAAACTAAAATACTTTTAGAGACAATTATATATCCCAGGGATGTTTCTGAAATTGCTCTATTGAAGTCTTAAAATTGAAGCCACACATGAGGCCCAAAGTTACATAAAAGAGTCAGGTAAGTTAAATCCTTTTTACAGAAGGCTCTGGCCAGACTACACTCCTGGGAGAATCAATCTGAATCCTAAGGCTAGAAATGGAAAATAATAGAGCAATTTTTCCCTGGAGGAGAAAGTTTTTGATCCCAGCACCTATAAAAAGCTATCACCTCTGTTCTTTGCAGATTCCGATTTATCCAGGCTCTGAAAGGTCTGAATATAAAACATAGATGAGTTATCCAGGCGTATCAAATACCTGATGCTCCTCTTTTCTGTGCTACCTGAGTCCAATGTCCAAGGGGCTTACTTTAATGGGTGAAAGTATTTAGGTGAGTTAAGAATAAAGCACACGTTTATTTCCCTCCTTCTAACACTGCATTCTGTTGCAGTTTCCTAACATTTATATTCATTTAATCAATTTCTAGTTATTCCACTGGGATCTTGAACAGGAAAATGTATGTGTGTGTGCCCATGTGTGTACTGTGTCAGTTAAGTGTATTCTAAAAGAATACTCTAGGGTTTCAAGTGAAAATCTCTCATTATGAAATAATCCTCATCCTTGGAGAAATTCCATACAAAGAATAGATTGCTGAAGGGACTTGATAAATTGCAAAGAAGGTGAGGGAAATCAGAGAATTTAAAAATGAGGAAGCAAGCCTGATTTGTTGAATTTTGCGTTAAAGAGAAGCTAGTCATTCTACCAGATCAAGAATGTATCAATGTCAGCTGAGTAAAGAGAATTCATAATACAGCATGTTGAGAAGAAAGGGTAAGATTACTGGACAAAAGGAGTATTTCTGGAGGAAATGAAACATTTTGAAGCCACTTATCAGTTAAGTGAGTTTTTTTAATAGCTGTGTGATTGGTCATTAGATTAAGAAAACTTAAAATTTCAAATACAAAATATCCTTAAACATACTACCCAGCTAAAAAGTGTGTAGGGGAGGAACCTTCCTTTTTAGTATTGATTTCAGTGAGTGGCAGCATAATAGAAAGGCTGTTTCATTTTAAACATTACTGAAAGCATGCCATGTTTTACAAGGCTCCTACTTCATTATTGTCTCTTCTAAATGCAGGATTTGTGTCCTATCTGATAAACTAGTTGGCTGTATTGTCAATTAATAGGTGCATAATGTACCATATAATTATGCATATGACATATTCAATTACAGTGAGTTATTTTTTATACACTGTCTGAAATTTGTGTCACCTAATTGTTGCTTTTTAAAACGTAGCTGTATGCCCTAGCCAGTTTGGCTCAGTGGATAGAGCATCGGCCTGCAGACTGAAGGGTCCCAAGTTCCATTCCAGTCAAGGGCACATGCCCAGGTTGTGGGCTCGAGGCTCGATCCCCAGTAGGGGGCATGCAGGAGGCAAGCCCATCAATGATTCTCTCTCATCATTGATGTTTCTATCTCTCTCTCCCTCTCCCTTCCTCTCTGAAATCAATAAAAATATATATTGAAAAAATAATAAATAAAAGTAAAATGTAGCTGTAGTTCCATAAATGTGTGCCTCTCATCACAATTTCAAAATAAGGTACTGGGTACCAACTGGGCACAAACCTAATGGAAATATACCTAATGTCTATTTCTATATGAAAATAAACAATTTATGCATCAAGTCTATGGATCTGAAACTATATATAATGGCAGGTCAACTTACATTGAACAAGAAACCAATTAGGCATGGACAAATAGCCATATCGGCATACTCGGTATGTGAACATACAGAACCAGTGCTTCCCACCAAGGTCACTGACCAAACCTATTACATGGAAGCTCTATCAGAACAAAGATTCACAGAACAGACAGAATGTAACTCTCCAACTTTATACCCAATATTGTGTATTCAATAATTAGCTTGTTATCATATACGTGAATGCAGCTTAAGGTAATCCAAGGAACTATAGCTACGAATGCTTGCCTACATTGCTTGTCAATATAACTAACATCATTTGTAGGCTGTACTTCCTGACAATTTCAATAAAATATGAAGTAAATATTCATATTTTACTGGTATATGCTTCATGGCAGTGGACATCAGAATACTCTGGTTGACCACTCTTTGTAACCTCCAATTTTTACCTGCCTTGAAGAAGAATAAATTTTTACCATTTATTCTCTCAGACAAGTAGTCTATTCAGAAAAGAAAAAAATTCTCATGGTAGCATACCTCTATGATATAGAAATTTAGGGAATCTAAAATGTAACTTATCATCTCGATTGCCTGCTTTCTACTCTTAGCTAGCCTGGTCTGATACCTGCTTTAGGCTCCCCTAACTTCTCCACATTGCCCTGACTTCCGCTTCTGCTCTTCCTCCTACACGTCCAGGCTGTTTGCTATGATGTGAGCGACACTGGGGCCTTTAAGTTTCTTTATTTCCTTACCCAGAAGCAGAAGCATTTGTTCATTTGTAGTTCTTACCACTCACTGATTCAACATACATGTATTTCATGGCTGTTATGTGTCAGGTATTTTTCTCATCACTGAGGACACAAATGTAAACAGGAAACCCTGTCTCACTCTAATGGCACTTCCAAATGCCACCATTCTACCCGATATCATAGCAGTGGGTCTAGGGAAGGAAGGGGGAAAGACAGGACAAGTGATAAATGGAGACAGAGCCCCAGTGTCCAAGCTATGGTGCTGGAAGACATCAAGCAGTGGTCAGGTGTGTGAAGCAGTCCTCACCACTGCCGGCTGCTTCTAGTCTCTCTATCCACTGAGTAGCTGAGCCAGGTCTCTAGTGTCCACTAGAAATGACATTTAGCAGTACCTTTACCCATATGCTGAATTTCAAGCACCAGCCATAATGCTTAATATTAGATGTCAAGCATCATTTTTAAAAATTTATCTTTAAACCAAAGCCCAAGAAGGAACTGAGCCTTCGACTTCTTTTATAACTTTCCAAGCTACTCCATTCAGTTCCTCAGGCACAATGGGATATAACACATTTACCTAATTACATTTTTTATTGGGCTTAGTTATTGCAAGGTCCCGGAGTTCTACATGAAATAAAAATGTCCACTGAGTGCCTGGATTTTGATAGTTTTTATGGTGGCTCACAATTTATACCTTACGGTCACTTGAATTGAGCTCACAGTTTTATACATTAACAGGAGATACATCTGGTACCTAATTTGTGGACCTCCTTTTGTGGGAATGCTTTGTATTCATTTAACCTGCTATTAAGAACACAACAGTGCCCAGAGAGATGGCTAGCTTATGAACCACAATTTTCCCCCTAATTATAGCAAAAAACTATAGAACTTGAGGATATGAAAAAAACATTTGGGAAGGTGTATGTATACCTATCTCTCCTATAGGCAAAATGTCTAGGACTGCCTTAAAAATGTTATTAGTGGGCCACTGATTACAATTTCAAAATCATGAATGTTTTCAAGACTATGACAAATTTTATTTGGAGAGTAAAAAGAAAACTATTATATTCAAATTTATCAACAAACAATCTAAACTTAAAATTTACATATACAAATTTACAAAGTTTTCTAATTTGGGAGCATTATTAAACCTACTGTTAATGTATTCTATCTAAGATTTAATATTATACTAATAACTTAAAAGATATGGGGAAATTGTACTTCATAACATAAAATATCTGTGCTGCCCTGGCTGGTTTGGCTCAGTGGATAGAGTGTCAGCCCGCGAACTGAAGGGTCCCAGGTTCGATTCCAGTCAAGGGCACATATCTCCATTGCAGACTCCATCCCTGGCCCTGGTCAGGCGCATGCAGGAGGCAACCAATTGATGTGTCTCTCTCACATTGATGTTTCTCTCTGTGTGTGTCTCTCCCCCTCCTTACCACTCTCGCTAAAACATCATCAGTGAAAAAATATTCTCGGGTGAGGATTAACAAAAAGATAAAAAGTAAATAAATAAAATATTCGTGCTTTCACACAATATAGTTTAGACAGAACCTCCATACCCAAAGTGGCCACAAAATGATCTTTTTGTTTTTCTTTCTCAGATTAACTCTATTAATTTGTATAATTTATAAACTTTATTCATTTGTACAACTTTATGTTTCATTTTCATAACAATAAAGTTAACTATACTATGTATACAAGTTCTGTGAGTTTTAACAAATGTGACCAGATAATCAACATCACAACCCAGATACAGCCGGGTAAATGTGCTGTTGGGCAGTTGAGTACAATAGGAAAGGAAGAAAAGCCAATAAAATGGTGTATCATTTAAGTAGTTGCTAGAGCACTGGGTGCTCGATTCTGCAAGGACCTTTAGGAATGCTTCCCAGAACTATCTGCATTTATGCACAGGCTCCTATCCACCACTGGGCCAGCGTTTCCTCCAGGACAGTACTCCCTGTTCTCAGGGCTGCACTTGGCTATCGTCTGAGCAAGCTCCTGGCAGTCCAGGGACAGCATACACTGCGCTCTTAGGTGCTGGAGGCCGGTCCGCCCTTGCTGCTTGACGCAGTCGCTGCAGGGAAGAAACATCTGCACAGCTTATGTTTCAAGGGACCTGGCGTATATGACATATGTCTGCTCCCCCTCTTAAGCACTATGTGTTTTAACCAGGACCACCTCCATAACCTTTACTGGGTAGGATGATCTCCTTCAGTCACTTCCTTGTAGCTTATCAGTAGAGCAGTGACCTTGGAATAGCCCTTGTAATGGAACACAGAGATTAACCTAGACAAGATTAAAATCAACAGAACTAGATAGAGACCGGATTTTTGGCTAAGGCCAGATAAGAAACAAGGAACTGTAGAAGGTTACCCAAAACATACCATGATGTAATTATAGAGTCATGCTTATGGGATCAAATAGTATAAATATAGTTGTAATAGGACAATAGAGAACCTCGCCATGATGACCAACTGAACTCAGCCTCCATGTCTTTCCTTCTTCGCCGATGCCGTCCCCACCTATGGGAACCCCTGGACCTGCTGGGGCTGGCCCCCAACACTTAGGGGTGATATTGGTATGTGAGCGGAGTGCTGTACCTGCACAGAACTATTCGCCATGGCTGCAGCTGAAATCAAAAGTGGGACACATATGTAATACCCTTTGTAATAAAAAATAAAAAAATAAAAAATAAAAAATAAAAAAAAAAAATCAAAAGTGGACCAAAGGGCGGGGCGGAGGCACCAGAGGCATCTGCTACACTCACCTTATGGTCTCTTACCACATTCCCTCTGCCTTGGCACTTACTGCACATAATGTGCTCAATAACACTAAAATACTCGGAACTAAGCACACGGGCTACATACACCATTGACTAAGAGCACCTTACAGAGGCCCAGACTAGCAACAAAGACAGTGCACAACCGCCATCGCCATCTGTTGGTGAAAATCAGAATTGCTATACTTTCGCTGCGGAGTACTTCTGTTTAGGAAAAGTTTAGGATTTGAAAGTTTGCAAGCAGAGGAATTATTCTTACCTCACAGGATTTTTGTGGGGCACAAGTAATATAATTAGTGGGAAAGCACTATGTCTATTATCAAACGTTATACAAATGTTTGTTTTTACAAATGTACGGGAGGGCTTGAAGCCTCATCTCTGCACCTAGCCCAGATTTAAAGGCCGGTGGTAGCCAGACACCCAGCTGGAATCCTGTTTATAGAACACTGTCCTTAGTTTCTGCCTTCTGCCTGACACAATATTTCTGTGAGTCCCACCTGCTAAAAGCCAGTCCCGTGCAGATGTCACTCAAAAATACAGATCATTTCCTTCTGTGCATTCCCTTTGCCTCCTCACTGATAGAAGCCTTACATTATGGTTCATTGTACACATTTCTCTGGCCTCCCTCAATAGTGAACTGCTCCAAGACGAGCACTATACCTGATTCCCTGTTTATGCCTAGCACGTAGCATAATATTTAGTATCTAATAGGCATTCGATAAACATTTGTTGAAATTGTTAAATTATCCTGCCATCAAATAACAACAGCCTCCTTCCTACTTAGCTGTGTCTCACAGCAAGAAGCCAGGCCCAGCAGGGTAGAAGAGATGAAGGGAATTCATCTGAAATCTATTTATTTGGGGAGAAAATATACTGTGTTCAGTGAACTGATTCAGTTTCATCTTTTCTGTACCTCGTTTCAGAGCTGTACATGATCATAATTTTATGTCAGATATCAAGTCCCTTAAGTCATGTGGAGATATATTACTTTTTTGTACATAGTATAACACAATAAAAACAATACTAACAACCCCACAGGAACTAAATCCTAGTCCTTGAAGGTGAAAATACTAACAGTTCACCTGGCAATGGCTGGGTCTTATACAGTTAAAAAAAAAACACACAAAAAAACTCTTACCAACATATAGATACTTAGATAAAATTATCAATTTTAAGAAGAAAGAAATCTCTTCCAAAGGAAAGAAAAACATATGACTCGTTTTGAAATCGGCAGGGTCCATTCCAATGAAAAAGACTGCAGATGAGAAGCCCACTCGATTGCCGTGATGACTTTGTGACATCTTTCCCGATCTTTTCTGAAACTCATGGGAAAGGGTCAGGATGTCCAAGCCATGGATCAGAAGAGCGTGTCAACCTGACTGTGTGATAACCCTCTGGCCTGGAGCCTCCTCGCGGACTGGGATGGTGCCTAGTGTGGTTGATTTAATGTAGCTTTGCTAAGGATCATACATTCTTTTTTAAAAAAAAACATATATTTCTTTATTGATTTCAGAGAGGAAGAGGGAGAGAGAGATAGAAACATCAGTGATGAGAGCGAATCATGGATTGGCTGCCTCCTGCACACCCCCTATTGGGGATCGAGCCTGCAACCCAGCTATGTGCCCTTGGCCGTAATCGAACCTGGGACCCTTCAGTTCGCAGGTCGATGCTCTGTCCACTGAGCCAAACAGGCTAGGGCAAGGATCATACATTCTTACCAGGAGACAAAAACAACTGCCAAGTAGGATTCAAAAAACTTAAAAAAAAAACATGTCCCTCTAAAGTTCAGTGATGGTCTGCTCCACAGAATTACGCATGGTTTGGCTAGCTCCTTTACGGTATCTTTTAATATAGGCGAAATCAATGGCTGTACAGTAAAGACTGACCCCACCTGAGGCAAAGCTGTGATGCAGCTGTTCACCTGTCTCTCACTTCTAAGCTTCCCTCCACCAAGTGCTGGCCTGTTCACTCCAGTGCTTCCAAAGGACAGCTCCCTGCACTGCGCCTGCTGTTCTCAAGCTGGCGTTTACGAAGGTGCTACAGCCCAAAGGTAACATTTGTCTTTCATGGAGGTTTTTCTGGAGACCATCAGGAGGTTATTCTAATGATGGAGACTGACAGCTCTTTGGCCAATCATGGGGAAGATATTTTTTGATGGTCCCTTTAGCACCTCCCACATCACACCATAAATGATCTCACCTTACCCCCTGCCCCCTTCTCCCAGGGAAAGACTTCTTGGTCAGCCAACAGAGGGGTAGAGGACCTCAGGTCTGATGAATTTCTTAGGGAGCCCCAAGAACAATGATCCCCATCTCCTCACGCCAACAGTCTATCATAGTGAAGTGGTTCCTGAAAATGTCTTAATAAGGTTGCTGCCAAGAGTTAGCCAGCAAACTTCACATGTATAAAGAGTGTAGTGTTTTCATAAAGTTGCAACAGGAATGATTTAGGGACAAGGGATACGTATTCCCTCATGCTCCCAGAAGAAAAAAAATAAAATATATTTCCTTGCAAATCCAACTATTTGAAAATATTATCCAATAAAAAATTCAGGAGGAGCGTGCATACTTTTTTTTTTCTCCCTGAAATCCCTTCAAAAGTTGAAGCTCCCTCACAGCCCTGCTTCTGCTCTCTGGAGCCATCTTTTTATCATCTATTTGTTATTTCTCTGCAGTTGTCTGTTTTCTTCATGTCATCTTTCAGAGCATCCAGAAAAGGCTGGAAGGGAAACTGCTTTCCCACGGCATTACAAGGAGCAAGCACGCCCTTTGCAGAATGTTAGTCGGGCCAAGGCCTCAGCCCATGTGCCCCTGTCTCAGGACGTGTTAGCCTTGCTTTGCCTCTGGTTAAAAGAATTCAAATAAAAATGTCCATAAATGTGCAATTTAAGAGACTAAAAATACATTGAACTCAAACATACACAAATAATTACCCTTTCAGGGGAAAATACTCTGTTACTGTATCTTACTAAGAGGAAATTAGCCAATGGCATTTTGACCTTTCAGGAAAAACACTGGATGATAATCAACGTAAACTTGGAAGAAAAACGAAACCTGAAGAAACTAACACCCCGACATGACCCTGTTTTCCAGCATTTTCTAAGTTAGGGATACTCTGAACGAGACCAAAGTGAACACATACAGTTATCTGGGTAGTGGAAATTGACTCATCAAGTTGCACAGTGGCCTGGAATAAATGCTTCCTGTTTCTCTGAAGCCATGATCACAGGTATTCTTTTGATAATAAAATTGAATTTTTTAGGTCTCTCAATACCAGGAAAATAGATAATCTAGATAAGAGACAGAAACATTCTATCACTGGAAAAAGTTACCACACCTTGGGTAGTAATGAGTTAGCCATAGAATTATGCACAAATTTGGTTAATTTATGTTTATTATTATGCTACTCAAATTGTCTTCACCAAGTTCAAAACTGAGGACCATACCTTTATAAGCTCCCCAACAAATAACAATAGCTAATATTCAACTCATCCGAGGCATTTTCTAAGAAATTTATATACATTAATTTATTGTACCTTCTCAGCAATCCTATACAGTAGGAACTCTAATAATAATATCTAATAATAATTTATAGAGGAGGACAATGAAGAACTTGCTTACAATTATACAGCTGGTACGTGACAGAATCTGGCCCCAAATCCTGTCTCCTTAAGCTATACGATGCTGCCTTTTAAAGTGGCATGTGCCCTGGTAGCCCTTGCCTGAGCCTATAGCCAGTCTATCGAAATGCTGCCTCTTTATGTTATACAGAAGAAATTTTAGATAAAATGCAATTTATTATTGGATTAATATTGTAAATGATATACAGCAAATAAAACGTTTTAACATATTTCAGTTGTATGTTACAAGAGAATATATGTAACATTGTATGTGTCTTCACATAGTGGAGAGAAAGCTATCCCTCTCTCTTCCTCTTCTTACAAAACCATTAATCCCATTATGAGGGCCCAATCCTACTGACCTCATCCAACCAGAATTACCTCCCCAAAGCTCCATCTCCAAATACCATCACATTGGGGATTAAGACATCCATATGAAGTTTAGAGGAATACAATCCAACCCACAGCCGGGAGAAATGTGGGTGTCCCCCGGTGACTCTAATAGTCCTCAGCAAAGACTATTTCCCAGGGGTCTGAGTTCTAATCAGCATTGAGCACCTAATGCAAGTCCATCTCAAGGCTTGATGATTCTTGTCCTGCAAAAGCATGTCTCTGGCTTCACAATGTTGCCCAAATCCTGGAATTGGGCACCCAAATGAACTTAGTACCAAGTGAGAGTTGACCTGTTTCTCAACAACTTCCTACAGATAGCAATCACAGCTTCCAGAAATGAAACCCATCAATTAACTCTGGAGAGATCTTCAACCTCTTTGTATGAAAATATTAAACACATTTCCTTATATATAAATGCAAATAAGGCATATAAAGTTCTGAGAGCAATTTCTAACTTCTTTTTATTGAGGAACTGATACAATCCCCTGAGTCACATTTATCAGAGAATACTGTATTTTCTGTTGGGTCTATAGCCCTCTTCTTTCAGGTCGGATAATATTTTTTTCCGTAAGCAAAACCAATTCTAAGTTTCCAAGCAAATTGCACAAAATGTTTCATTGTCACTCATACACTGTTTACAGTAAAACCATGAAACATAAGGCATTATCGATTGATTTAGACTTTGCTTTTCTCCCATATGTTCTGCAAAACACTGGCTTTCTCCTCTTCTTGCTAGAAGGAAAGACTGAATGGATCAGTGAGTTTCTTTTCTCCAACTAATCTCAGTATGTTGGGTCTTTGTTCTCTTTGCTATGACCAGCACTAGTATTCTTCATATCTTGTCAGTGCCAAAGTTGCTTTATCCTTTTTACAGAAAATGTTACTTCCTGTGTGATGTCAAAACTAGAAAAGCCTTCTTCCCCATGATGTAGTCCCTAAGTTTTTGCAAGTGACACAAATTAACCAACCCTCTGCACACAACACTCACTCCCATCCCACACCTGCCAACAGGAGCCATGTGGCTTAATAAGTTTCATGAACATACATGTGTTCATATAATATATTTCCTTTATCTCAAACCAAAGAACTTGTTAAAAACTGATGTAACGACTTCATTCCTAGAATCTTGAAGGCTACTTCTATGTGTTCTCACATGTTTTTGTACTTAAACAACTTGGTTTTGTTTTTTTATACATTTTACGAGTCTATTTTTTAATTTTTCTAGACAGAGATTTTCATTTCTATGTTTCACTTTTCGGTGGCTGGCTTGTCTCAGTTTCTTGCCATTTTGGGGTGCAATAGCTTGCTACTTCCTCAGGTTTCAGCCACAGCACAGATTTGACCTGCCCATTTTTCATAGCTTCCATTCTGAAGCAACTGCTGTTTCTTAAACTCATCAACTGCGTCAATATTCTGTTTCCTCAAATATTTATCTGCAATATAGCTATATGTCAAGTCTATTTTGTCACTGCCAAGAGTTGTTCATTGTGCAACTGGTTTAGATCTAAATGGTGTCATTCATTTTGCAGAAGCATTGGTCTATGACAGTTTTCTGTAACGAAAACAGCACTGCTTACTGGCAAGAAAACATCGACTACAAAATTGCAGTTTCCTTTTCTTGACTCAAGTGACACTTTTATTAAACCTAAAATCAACCATAAGATCTAACTATTTATTTTATTAATTAAATGTATTCTTTTTGGTTTCAGTCATTGGTGAGCAAACTTTACTCCAAAATATGCAGTCGAGTTGTCAGACTATCTGCTCCCATAATCACACATCACCATGCTCATGCTAATACTTGACTGTTAAGAGGACACATATCACCCACATCATAGTTTCCAAAACCTATTCCCACTAAACGGAACCAGGGATCGTTGGAGAAATGGCTGAATCTCAGGGCTGGAATCCAAAATGTATATGGAATAAAATGTATATGGAATATTTTCTAGTACCAGAAATAAAAGGAAATACTCCAAAAAATCAGGAGGGAATAACCAGTAGATACAGCAGCCAACTTGATGGGACTCTCATTGGTCAAATCTAGTAAAATTTAATCATCAAAATAAGTAAAATAAAAACCAACCCACCAATGTTTTAGAAGCTTTACTCATAATTGCCAAAACTTGAAAACAACCAAAATGTCCTTCAGTTGGTGAGTGGATAAATAAACTGCGGGATATCTAGACAATGAAATATCATTCAGTGCTAAAAAAGAAATGAGCACATTTTTAAAAATGTTCATTCTACCCTAAAGCAATCTACAGATTCAATGCAATCTCTATCAAAATTCCAATGGCATTTTCTACAGGAATAAAACAAACAATCCTAAAATTTGTATGGAATTACATTAAGAAGAAAAAAAAAACCCAAATAGCCAAAGCAGTCTTGAGAAAGAACAAGCTAGAGGCTTCACATTCTGTGATTTCAAACAATATTACAAAGCTACAGCCATCAAAACAGCATGGTATATGCATAAAAACAGAGACAAACAAAAGAGAATAGGGAGCCCAGAAATAAATCTATGCATATATGGTCAATTAATTTATGACAGAGGAGCCAAGAATATACAATGCGGAAAAGATGGTCTTTTCAATAAATGGTGTTTGGAAAACCAGACAGCCACATAACATACGAAAGAATGAAATGGGACCACTATTTTATACCACACACAAAAATCAACTCTGAATGGATTAAAGACTTGAATGTAAGACCTTAAACAATATAACTCCTAGAAGAAAACATAAGTGGTAAGCTCCTTGACATTAGTCTTGATGATGAATTTTTGGATTTGATAACAAAACAAAAAAGGCAAAAATAAGTAAGTGGGACTACATCAAATAAAAAAATTCTTTTTTTTCAAAAGTGACATACAGATGGCCAACAGGTATATGAAAAAGTGTTCAACACTAACCATCATGGAAATGCAAATCAAAACCACCTCACTCCTGTTGGAATAGCTATTTTCAAAAAGACAAGAGCCCGGCCTACATGGCTCAGTAGTTGAGCATTGACCTATGAACCAGGAGGTCACGGTTCAATTTCTGGTCAGGGCTTATTCCTGGGTTGTGGGCTCGATCCCCAGAAGGGAGGCAATCAATGATTCTCTTTCATCATTAATGTTTCTATCTTTCCCTCTTCCTTCGTCTCTGAAATCAACAAAAATATATTTTTTAAAAAGACAAGAAATAACAAGTGTCAAGGAGGACATGAAAAAAAGGGAATCCTTGTATACTATTTCTGGGAATGTCAATTGGTATAGCCACTATAGAGAACTATATTGAAGATCCCCCAAAATTAAAACTAGAACCACCATATGATTCAGAAATTTCAATTTTTGGTATATATCTGAAAAAAATAAAATCACTATCTCGAATAGATATCTGCACCTCCATGTTCATTGCAGCATTATCCACAATAGCCAAGATATGGATGCAACCTAAGTGCCCATGTATAGATAAATAGACAAAGATGCATATCCATATATACATACAATGGGATATCATTCAGCCTTTAAAAAAGAAAAAAAATACTTCCTTTCTTTTTAACAACATGGGTGGACCTTGAGGGCATTTTGCTAAGTGAAACAAGTCAAAGAAAGACAAAAGCTATATGTCTTCACTTATATGTGGAATCTAAAAGAGTTGAACTCATAGAAATGGAGATTAGTATAGTGGTTACCAGAGGCTAGGTGGAGGGTAAATGAGGAGATGTGGTCAAAGGGTATACACTTCCAACTATAAAATTTATAACGTCTAAGGATCTAATGTACAACACGGTGACTATCATTAATAATACTGTATTACATACTTGAAAGATAACATTAAATCTCAAATATGGTCCACATCAAAAAAATTAGGTAATGAAGTGAGGGGATAGAGATGTTTATAAATCTTACTGCGGTAATAATTTCACAATAGTGTATGCATATATCATATCATCAGGTTGTATACCTTAAACTTACATATGTTTTATGTCAGTAATACGTCAGGTAAGCTGGGAAAAATCTGACATTTTTTAAAAGTAAAAAATAAAAATTGTTGTTAAAAACAAAAATAACCCATACTTTCAAATAGTTCAGAAAAATATTAAGATATATAGAGGAAATTATAAAGCAAATGTAGCAAAATGTTAAAAAATGTTAAAATTGATTTCTTGCATCTTTTCTGTAGTATTTAAATTATTTTCAAACAGAAAATGAGAGAGAGAGAAAGAACCTAGTCCCAGACCTATAGAATTAGTAACTCTCAAAGTTCTTATTTATTTGGGGGGAGACCTGGATTAAGGATTTTTTAATGCTCTCCCAGTGAGTCACAAGTACAGTCAGACTTGAAAATCATGCAACTAAAGGGACCTACCCTCATCTATAAAATGGTCCCAGAACATGGTACACTAAGTTGAAGCTCTAAATCTTCTCCTACTCCCCTCCCCCCCAGTTTTTCCCAATAATCATAGTTAATAATTGACATTTTATACTAATAAGGCAAATACGAGAAAAGGGGTTCACTTTGTATATGAAATCCAGGGAAGATGCCAACCTGGCATCTGTGAGTCTTTCTCTCACACCACCTAAGGGGTCATCACCTACAAGCCAAGCACCAAAGCCAAGCGCTCTCTGTAGATTGAATTTTATTACCAGGGGAAGAAAATTACCCTTGCTTGAGGCTGTGTGAATGACAAGAGCTCTTCTTCCTAAGCATGACATTTAATCCCGGAGCAACCAGCTGCACACAATCTAGTGAGTAATGAACTTGAGATCAGTAGAGGACCACATGATTTACACTCATTAAAATTAATTACAACCACAGGCAGAAACTAAAAGCTAGTGACTTTTATAATCAACAATTATTGGACTACACCACAAACTACTTCTAACAAATCTTTTAAAAACTGTCCTCTCTAAACAGTTAACTCTCTTTATCCCATAGCCTAGACCAGAGCTTCGTGTTGGATTCAGCGTTCTGCCAGGGAGGTTATTTTATTATTCCGGAAGAGACTCTGAGGATCATGACATTATCTCTGGTATAACGTGTATACAGTCAAAGCGCATGACTCTGTCTGACCCCATGGAGATGTAGTGTCCTCATATATCCCTTCATTCTTTCCACAAACATTTGTTGGACACTTTACTCTCTGAAAAGTGCAGTCTAGGTATATTTATGATCTGAGAGCCACAGTATTTGGAAAGTACACAGATGAAAAGTGTGACCTCCATGCTGAAGCCAACTGCGAGGACAGTTAGATCCACTTTTCAGTCAATGCTTCAAAGTAATGCTCTGATTTATTCTTTAATTCAACCTTATAATCAATCCTCAAGTGAAGTTCTTCAACTAGATAATAAAGAGCACTGCCAACTCACTTTAATGAATGCCATAACATTTATAAACTCAAAGGGTGCATTCCAATAAAGAAATTGGGAACATGATGAGTCAACTTTTAATTCAGCATTCAGTGGTTATAATTCTGTATCTCCTAAATACAGGGAGTGATGTAAGTGGGACACTGCAGAAATCATAAGAAATAAGGTATGAAGAGCAGTGAAAGATGACCAAGCCGTTGGTGGTTGTTAAAAGTGGTGAACAAGTTTACACTGCTCACAGATTTCTATGTCAGCAGGAGATAAATAGTCCTTCCGTAATTAATAACTATTAAAGCTGTTTGACCATAAAAAAAAAAAAAGTGGTGAACAAGCTATTTATAACTTACCACACACTGGACCACACACTGTTTCCTAATTGCAGTATAAATGGTCAGACCTCTGTCCTTGACACATCCTATTCTTCAACTGGGAATTCCCTTTCTCTTCTTTTCCTAGAAAATCTAGAGTGAAGCTTCCTGATTTAAGGCATACAGTAATAACTCATATTATACTTAGTATTTTGTGTTTTTTATTTTTATTTGCCTATTTTTAGGAATCTATGTCACCCATATATTATTAACTCCTATAGGACTAAACTAAGTCATATTAATTTTATAGCCCCAGGGGTCTACCAAAGTGCTTGGCACAGTGCAGGACCCCAGTAAATACTTGCCAAATCCAAACCAAACTGAAAGGAATGCTATCATTCTGAAGTACTATGACAAAGATTTTTCAGATCATGAGCAGATGCTGTTAGAGAAGAGAAACACCTTTAAAAATTTATCTGCCCCCAGCTTTTGACAAAAAGAAAAAAGATGTGGTAGCAAAGATTGCTACTGTTCAATCCAATTAGCAAGACATATAGTCTATGCACAACCCGCTGTTTTTAGAGACTCCTCAAGGAATTACACAACTTCTTTCCCCAATGAGATGTAGCATACAGTTAGTTTTAAATGACAGTCACATTGTGGTCTGAGGCAAGACATCGTATTTAATAACACTACTGAAGCAGGCTGCATCTTTCCAGTTTAAGGCTGCGGATTCAAATAAAGAAAATCCGTTCCATGTTCCCTCTGGGAATTTAAACCAAGTCAACATTATTAATAACCCTTTGGTCCTGGAATGTTTACCAATGTGCCACTTCCCTTTGGTCAACAATGAGTATTTAGCTAGTCCCCTAAAGCTGACAATCAGAGAGTCAATCATAGTTATGTCAGTGATCAGACTGGTCAAACATAAAGCCATTCTTCGCTTCTTTGGCTTTTTGTTTAACCCTCTCTGATCTGGTTTTTACACTCTATGAATGAAATCATTGTATCCTTAGCCCAAACTAAAGGCTCTAGATCAAACCCACTTCCATGAACCTTCTTTAACTTTTCCAAAAAGGATTACATCCAAGCACCCATCTTTACCCTGTTCTATTTTAAGGTCATCTCCACGGCCAATTCAATGGCCTGCATTATTTGGAAACTCTCACAGTTTAATAGAAAATCACTTTCTTTTTTTTAAAGGACCAATCTTTAAACTCCAAGGAAGGTATTGTGTTCACTAAAGAAACCAAAGCCCACTTTCTACAGTTCTACCTAGTTAGAATATCATGAAAATAATCCATACTTTCTAAGATATAGAAACCATCCAATAATATTAAGCAGATACCCATAAATTTATTTAGTGTTATTATAATTTGTTATAAAACACTGGCTTATTTTGCCCTTATTTAACCTGAAGGGCATGAGTATATGGTCAATAAATGGCTTAAATGCCAATGTTTCAGATCATATAAAATATTATAAACAGAAAGCCCTATTCTTTATCAATTTCATGCTAAACAATGTATGTCACAAATGGGAATTCATTGCTGCATTGCAACTAGAGCAAACATTGTTTTCTGTTGAAATTAATCCTGCAATGGTCATTTTCCAATATCACATTTGAAGTGAAAATACATATAGAAATTATATTTTGACCATTGCAGGATTAATTTCAACTAGAAATTGGTTGAAGAGAGAGGACAGAAAACACTTAACTAGAAATGTATGGGATTCTAAGGATCACTGTCAATCAATCAGAAGGTAAATTTTAGAAGAAAATGTTCCAGTCCCAGAGAACCTCTCTTAGCTCAAAATTTATTTTAATTATTTGACCATGTAGTATTTCATTCAGCACGATGATAGTTATAACTAACCATTCTGAATGCCTCACAACAACCAACAAATGTAGGTACTACCCTGCTTTACACATAAGGAAACTGAAGTTCAGAGAGGTAACATGGGGGAGCTGGGATTAAAGGCCAGGGCCACCACTCTTCGCACTCTTCTAAATCACTTCCAAACAGATCATGCTCTCCAGTGCAGCCCCCATTTCAGTACCTAGTTCCCAGAAAGTAGGGAAGTGGGTGTTTGGAAGAGTGCTCTCAGTAGGAAAATAGAAGAAAGTCATTTTCTTGGGCTTTGACAATTCTAGCCATACAATATGTGAATCAGGAATAATTAATTCACTTAATTTTTTCTACTCAACTGTAATACTTGGTATCTCTAAGTGTTTCTGAAACCCAGTATTTTATGTAATTATATGATTTGTGTAAAGGAAGTCCCTTTATAAGAAATATTTTATTCTAAAAATTGTCAATTTATTGACCTAAATCTACATGTGAGCAGCTCAACAAGAACTCTCTATTCACGGAATTGCTGCCAACTAGAAGAGTTTTTGTGGGGGGAGAGGTTAAGTGATAAATAAGAATAATCGAAGGATTTCAAGAGTTTTCAGGGCAGGGATGAGGAACAAGAAACAGATTTATGCTGAGTGAAGTTACAGATGAAGAAACCGGAAAGGCAGTGTTGGAATCTACAGGTGCTTTCATTGTTATACTGCTGTAATAATGGTATGAGACATGTGAAAAAGTTCAGTAGAGCAAAGGAAATAAATAGACCTGATGCTCATAAAGCTGTGTCAAGCCTTGAATTCGATCCACCAATGAAATTGACTAGATCTCTTCAAACAGACAAAAGGGTAGAATAGTTGGTATTTTTAAAACAGGAAAGAGAAAAATCATCAGATCCTGACTCCAGTACTGTTGGTTGTTGCAAAATTAACAGAACATTTTGTACATGAGCAAATTATCAAATCTTTAAATACAATATGGTACATTTTAAAATATCAGTTCTAATTATATTTTCTTTTGACAAAGTAATTATACTCCAAGAAACTGTGATCAGAATAATTTTTCACTGCCAAATCTGAGAACAGAAGGTGGAAAAGGTACATTTAGATTATCTTACAAAAAGCTGGCTAACCTTTGTATAACCTTCTTTTTTAGCCTTATAAAAGAAAGGCTTAAAAATAGACTAACAAACAAATTTTAATCTTCTTTCAAGTCACTCATTGATTTGTAATTTAATGTTCTTTTGTACAACGGTGGTCACATACTGTAGCCAGCTTTTCCCTTCATGGATAAGTTCTGTTCATATTTAAAATCACAGGGTAGAGCTGGGAGGGTTTTTTGTTATTAGTCCAAAACAAATGAATGGAACCCTAAGACCTCTTTTTCCCAGAGGAAGCAATACAATGCTCTCCACTAGTACTTCAGACGTCAAAATTTCCAATAATACCTCTTCCCAGGAGTCTATAACTATTTCTTTTCTTCAGAGGTCTGTAGATCCTTCCGCTTCCTCTTCCCCTCATCTTGGGTCTTAATGAATAAATGCTTCTCTTAGTCACCTGAATGAGATTCATTTTGCCTCTCTCTGTCCTGAAATTGGCCCCTAGGGATCTTATCTGGCTTGCTTGTAAAATCCTTCACCCAGAGGTTTAGGGGCAGCCTATAGCTACAAGTCCTAATATTCCTCAGCTTTATCCTTCTGTTGGTAGTTTTCCTTAAGAGAGAAATAAAGGTCCATAAAATGCAAATGTGCAATGAAGACACAGAGTGCTGTTGCTCTGGTGAAATTGTTGGCACAGATTTTTCTTTCCATAGCCAGTGTAATTTTGAATTAAATTCACCAAGAATTTGGCAGTAAATATTAAGGATGATTTATATCTTCTGACGTAAGGAGGAGATTCTGGAGAAGCATGGGAGAAACAAAGGTCATACTGATGGGACAAGGTGTAACTGGACAATCAGGGGTCCATGCTATCTGTCACACTACTTGAGCCGATTAAGCAGAGACAGGGTTGAATCATATATGAGCGTTTATTCCAATACTGCCAGCAGTGTGGGAGAACATCAGGTCATTCACAAAAATCTGTTCTGCACCCCACTATAAGCCAGCTGCTTCTATTGGATAGATGGACAAAGATTGCATGGGCAGTAGGCAAAAGGGTATGCCAAATGGGTAGGTTACAGGCTGGAGATGTGCAAAGGCCTGCGGGTATGCTAAGGCTGGGGGTCTTCAAAGGGCTGGTGGCTCTGGTTTCTGCAACAAGGTTGTTCATCTTTCCATAAGAGGCAGCCCCCAGATCGGGAGGATGGGCTACATTTAAAGGTAAGTTCCCCGGTCCCACGTGTACTCTCAGCCACGTTAGAATGTGCTTTCTTTAATCAGAACAACACAATCACAGGTAACAGACCATGATTAATATTTCTTATAATTATAGCTGGTCCCAACATTCTATTTCTGCCCTTATCAAAAGGAGAAAGGTAAATGAAAAGAAATATAAGACACAGTCTTTGCCCCAGAAGACTTGCAATCCGGAAGGGTATGTTTATGTGCACGAAACATTTGAGGACAGAAGAGAATATGTATAGCGCCAACAATGCAATGCTTTGTGTGTGTTTTTAGGCAGGTTAGACATGTACATGAGCCTTACTAAACTATCAGATGCTTCAATGTTTAGAATGTTCTCTGCTGAAAACAGAAGAATTGAGGCTGACACAAACCGGAAAGTAGAAATAGAGGAGGAGTGATACATGTGTTTCAATCCCAGGAATTTTCATATTCAGCTGAGAGCAAATCATTAGTCAGCATAACAATGTTTTACAAGTAACATAGAGATCCTGGATTAAATAATTTCCATTTCTATCCTGTTAAAGGCCATACATGAAAATACATATTTTATATGGGCTAAGAAGAAAACACTCTAGCCCTGGCCAGAGTTGCTCAGTTGGTTGGGCATTGTCCCATGCACTGAAAGGTTGCAAGTTTGATTCCCTGCCAGGTCACACGCCCAGGTTGTGGGCTTGATCGTGTGTGTGTGTGTGTGTGTGTGTGTGTGTGTGTGTGTGTATGTGTGTGTGTGGCGCACACAGGAGGTAGCCAATCGAGGCTTCCCTCTCGCATTGATGTTACTTTCTCACCTTCTCTCTCTCTAAAAAAGTCAATAAAACATCCTAGAGCTGGGATGACATGAAAAATAAACTTGGTCATCTTACTTGACTGCTCCTTATCATCTTGGTAAATGGGTCTTTTGTTTTTAAAAACCTTTAAGCATCATTATCTTTTTCTTCTTTCCATAAATATTTAGAGGTGTTTTGAACATCAGAAAAAAAGTAGTATGCCCATTTTGTGAAACATCAATAAAGTACTTGGGTCTTCCTATTGTGACAAGTAATACACTTTAAAAGATGATACTAAAATTTGAATGACATATTTGATTTTCTCCTCTTCCAACATCTGCATATAATTTGTATTCATGTAAAACTATAATAAAGTCCTATTCTTCACTTTTTAAAGTCTAGGTCCCCACTGGCAAATGGGTGTTACATTTACAAATTAAAATCTCCTATTGGCAGAACTTACACCACATGGGGATCACCAGCTGCAAGGGTGTCTGGGAAATGAAGTGTTTAGCCTTCTAGCCCCATCAGTACAGAAAAGCACTCTACAAGAGATTGAAACATATGTTTAACAAATTTATAGGAAAATAAAGATTATACCAGGATGTGCTGAGAGAATACTATTCTCAAATTCACTCAGACTTATTTTTATATGTATAATATTCAAGTAAATTAGAAAAAAATAAGACTATGACTAAGGTTTTTTGTTTTTAAATAGAGTATGAAGAACAGAATACAAAAGATAATTACAGAGAAATGTTATAATATTTGTATATATATTGAACAATAACAACAGTAAATATAAGTGAAAAACATAGTACTTCTGAGCAGGAAAAGATCACCACATCTAATTCTTTAGCATGTAGCTGAGAAAAAGTATACAAAAGTGGTTGCCAAGCTTGGGCATTAGAACATCAGAAACTTAGTTTTATTATATATGAGCTTCAGGATCTTGATAGAGTTATTTCACATTTTTTAGCCTTAGATGCATTTCCTAATATAATTTTAAAAGGAGAGGATATGGTAATAGCATTTTATAGGTTTCTAGTGATAACTAAATAAGATGATATATGTCATGCTTGTCATTTCTTCAATTATAGGATGCACATTTTATGATTTCTGATATCTAGAATAATTTTTATTTTAATATAAAAATACTGAATGCATCCATGCAGAAAAATTACTGTTACTGCCGGGCACCTATAGTAACTGTTCATCCAATTATCACTTCAGTTGAGATTGTTCTTTGTAAGTGACCTTTTGTTGTTGTTGTTTATGATTGAATTTTTCATAGAATTTTATTTCTTGTTCCTTAAAACCTTAAAATGCTTTCAAGGATGTTTCACTAGTATAAAGCTTTGGGGGAAAAGTAATTGTGCAAAGTTATTTTAAAGTGAGGAGCCATTGGCATGCTCAGTTTATATGTGGTGAAGGCCTATCACAAGGCATTGTATATCTTTTTAGCAAAAGCTTCCAGCTGATTTTCAAGGATGTTTAATGTCAAAGAAGATAGTTCCATTAAGAAAAAAAATGAAACCATAACTTCACTACATACCAACAGCAAGAAATCCCAGGTACTTTTTTATAAGCTTATTGTAATCCTAGTGGTGCTTTAAAAAGATCATAATCCCATATACAGATGTCAGAAAGTAATAGCTTACTGGAATGCTGGGCATGACTGCACTGGCCAAAGTGATTTTTTTTTAATCTTTAGATTATTAACTGTTCACATAGTCTCTAGATTCAAACTCTGGTTGTAATACACAAAAGGGAAAAAATTTATATCAATTGTCTTAGTATTTCTCGCTCATCTTTCATCTACTTTTTTTTTATTCCAAAAGCTTCTATTAAAACAATGGAAAATAACTGGCTACTTGGGGGTTATGGTGTGGGAGGTGAGCAATTGCTAATGATAAATCAACTCTAATATTCCTATTTTCCAAGACTTCAGGTTCTTTTCACTAGATTTTGCCAAGGAATTATGGCCATCAGCTTCATTCAATGTGGGCCACGCAGGTCTCCATCAACCAACCAGCAATCAGGGTGGATGTCTTCAAGATGCTACACTTAACTCATAAAAATAAATTCAGCTCAATTTAAATTGTGTTCCTCTCTCTATCCTCAGTCTGGGCCCTCAGAATAGATATCTACATATGTTCTCAGGTCTCGTATATATTTGCAAAATTTGGTAAATGACTTTTTCTATTGTCTTACAATCAAGTTAATTTTCAAGTTAATAATTAAAAGAAATAAGACCCAAGGAAGCAGGACAGCTTGACCCATATCACACAGACAACACAGGAAGGTGGAGCTGGCATGTGCTGTCATTGCCTAGAAAGAGGTGGTTTTCCCAGCTAACCCTACAACTAGTTTTCATCAAATAAATGTCCCTAATATTTCTCTAACTTATATTTTAATTAAGTATATCCCTTATTAAATCAGTACCAACACGTGTCCATTTATGTTTAATTCAATGCAATTCATTTTCTAAAATATACCTTGAAGATTCCTTGTGGATTAGAAACTGTGCTACGAGGTGATAGAATGACAAGCAGAACAGATAAATCTCTTCCCACAAAGTAGATTTGATCATAGTACAAATTTTTCTTAATTTAAATTCTTTATTGTTTAAAGTATTACATAAGTCTCCTTTTTCCCCCATTGACCTTTTTTTCTTCTAGACTTCAAAGCCCTCTGTGTTCATTTTGTTGGCCATTAGCAGAAGTTGAACTTTTTTATATTATAAGGAAAGAAACAGAAATTATTTTTGAAACTCATCTATAATTGTTATTTTCCACTCACTCCTCTGTATTTACTTACTAGTTGATTAAGGGTCAGAAAGAATCATTTATCTTGGCTTACATTAAAAATGACAATTTCTTCTTTTTTAAATATATTTTTATTGATTTCAGAGAGGAAGAGAGATGGGGAGAGATAGAAACATCAATGATGAGAATCATTGATTGGCTGCCTCCTGCTCACTCCCTATTGGGGATGGAACCCGCAACCCAGGCATGTGTACTTGACTAGACTCCAGGACCCTCCAGTCCACTGGCTGATGCTCCATCCACTGAGCCAAACCAACTAGGGCTAAAAAGGACAATTTTGAGAACAATCATTTATCAAACTCCTCAAAAAAATGCAAATAAAATTGATTTGCTGCCCAAAAGATGCGAAATAATTCATGTTTTCAATTTAGTTATATTCTATAAAGTCACTATGAACATTGAATGCTCCCAGAAGAAAGAGAGAGTTAGATTCCTACAAATCTCTGATCGTAGCATTTCATCACCAATCAATACATAACTTTGTTTTATGTGTGTTTCAATTTAGATACACCTTTTTAAATATATATATTGTTAATTTGTTAACATAATAATTACAACCAACATGCCTGAATGAATTTACCACACATTTTCTCCATAAGGCACAGGATAGCCCACTTATGCATAGGAACACTAGACAGCACTTCAGCACTATACCATTTTAAATAACCAACAAGAAGAACAAAAATGCAAGAAAATGTGGCACAAAGTAGACCTGGTAAAGGATGTGTGTTCACAGTAGGAGAGCTCAATCAAGAAGGCAGGACACTGGCCTTGTTTGACCTCAGCTGGGAACATGTGTCTAGACCAACTCAATTTTTTCACCCACGTATCTATGAATGACTTCAGAAGTGCCACAAAGATTGCTTTCAGGGCTGCAGATAAATTCTAGTGAATAGAACTCACGAAAATGGAATCCCTGAGTAATGTGGATCAACTGTACCTGTCCTGTATGAAAGGAAAGTGGGACCTCACCCTGATTTTCCAGTAAGGTCTCAGAAAACCAATACATAGCTGATAAATGTTTAAGAATTAATCAAGAATACTGAGTGATGGTGCATTAATGGGAAAAATATATGTATAATTGCTAATAAATTTTAAACCCCATTCTCTTTTCTAATGGGATAGCACAGCAATTTTCAATGGGTGTGTTGTGGCAGGCACACTGGTGTGCTGCAATTTTTAAAAGATACAATACCTGACTATTTAGTCAAGGGCACTGACCTCTTTTCCCTTGGGCTGCCAAATAAAAAAATAACAGCAGCCAACACAAGAGCCATCTGATATAAATGAATCAAAGTTATATCTATTTTTTTGGCAGATCAGCAAAATTTAATATAATTTTTTTTTGGTGTGATACAGAATTTTAGTAATTAGTTTATGTGTGCCATGAAATGAAAATGGTTGAAAATTGCTGGTCTAGCAGACAGTACCAATCATAAATATTTGCTGAATGAATGGAGTTGAGAACATTGTTTCCTTTGCCTATAGGATATGAAGTTAATTACAAGACTGGTGGACTTGAAATGTACAATGCAACCATATTTTTTTGATCTCCCCAAAATCTGCAATTTATATTGTCAGCAATAGTTATATGGGTAAATTTCACATTTAACCTCTCCATTAGAAAGTAGTTTATAAAATATCTCTAGTTGTGAAGAAAACACCTTTAAAAACATAGTAAATAGGACAAGCTTTCAAAAATATTTTAGATATATTTGATTATTTATTTTAAATGTTTGCTCACTTACTTCTGATTTAGTTTCCAAAGAGACAACTTTTCTAATTCTTTGTTAGTCTCGGTCCTTTTTTGCATCAACTTTGGAAAAATAATAAGATGCCAATTTTTAAAAATGATGGAAAACATTTTACCAATTCAGATTCATTCATTAACCCTTGACCTAGAAAAATGAAACATTTCCTATATGATCTCAATGGTCTGATATTTGATGACCGTGATTTGTCCACATTAGTGAGGTCATTTTGACATAGACGGTACATACCTAATAAATCTCTATCTTCTGTATAAAGACTGCTTGCTCTTTGTCCTTAGCTCCTATATGGGGTTGCATTTAGAGGTATTTTCTCCTACTCCCTCTCCTCCTTCTTTTCTTCATTCTGTCACTCTTTCTCCTTTCCAGACATGTGATGGGTTCTAAAAGAACATATTCATTTCCAAAATCCTAGCTACCTGTCTAGCTTAAAAGAAAAATCTGCAAGTCTCAACTGTGGTAACATCTGTAGTCTATGGGATTAATTCATATGAATAAAAATCCCTTTTCTTTATTGGATATATAAATTGGCTTAGAAAGGCTAAGAAATTTGCTCCAGTCCTCACAGCTAGCAAGCAGAACTGCCACAGGTTGCCAAAGCCATTAACTGAACCATCAGGCTAGTCTGCCTCCCAACAGAGACAGCAAGTGGGAATTAAAGGGATGCCAGATCCCAGCGCTTCATTAACATTCCTCCTACCAAAGGGAACATCATGATTTTATCTTCTCTTAACGTTTGACTTACAAGGTTGTTTAAGTCCTTTAAAATATTAAATACTTAATTAGTCCTATTACAGCATTTCCCTGAGGCAAATAGCCTGTATAATTGTTAAGTTGGTTAAAAAGAAGAGCAAAAGGAAGCTTAAGCATAAATTAACAATAATAAAGCATCATTACATCTCATGCCCAGAGATTAACATGGAAACTTGCTTCAAGTCAACTTGTAAGGTGATTATTAGGATCAGTCTTTACACTTTAGGATTAGTCATTACACTTTAACTGGGTTTCCACGCAGCCAAAATGACCAGTTAATCCATTGAATATAAAGTGACCATTCTCATCCATTATTTCTCAGTGTCCACCAAAGATTCATGCATCTAAATCACTTGAAGGTTTTGTTTAAAATAGTTTTGGTATGCTCATGAATTGCTTTTCTGTATTTTTAGCAAATATTTCCAAGTGATTCTGGAGTAAAGTGTCAATCAGGGTTTAGGGCTGTGTTTTTATTATTAATATAAATGTATAGAACATTGTTTCTACTTAAATAATAAGTAAGAGTTTTATTCATATACCAGTCTGAAACTCCCCTTAGATTTGAGACCATGCTTTATACAACAATTATTCCACTGTTTACAAAGAAACTGGAGCAAAACTGGGCCTCAAAACTGTTTGTTTAATGTTGAACGACCTTCAATATGGTTGACTATATTTTTGTAAATATTACCATGTAGCCAGTCTTTAGTAATCACCCACAACAATTCTGGGGGAGATATTTAAGAGTTGCTTCTTTGATCACAATGTTTAAGACTGACCTACATGCTATAAAAAAAAATGGTCTCTTCCATTATGTAATCAGAAAAGGTTTGCAACAATGAAAATTTCTGCTAAGAAGAGAAAAATGCTTCTCACAATGGATATCAACATTCCTGCCAACATGCTGTTATTCTAAGCCTCCTTGAACCAACAGCAGAACACTTTATTACTTCACACACTCATCTGAAAACTCAAACTTACTGAGATGGAGCACTTGCCAAAAGCCCACTTCAAATATACCTAATGCAAGAGGGACGCTCAGACCAAGGGACATATTAAATTACATATTCACAAAAGGCTTGCAAGCTCTTCTCACTGTATTCAGTTGTTTGATCATTAAGGAACAATACACTACCATCACATTATATCCAGTCCCCTCAAAAAATTACTTCGTAAAATCTAAAATTCCTGACCTTTTTATTGAAGACTAACGTAAGAAAGGTATAGTTTTAATGCTTTTGTGTTCTTTTGCAAAAATATGACAGTATATGTTATGTGGCCTTATGAACTTTTATACAAAGAGACACCTAATATATTCCTCTGAGTATCTAATAGCAGAAAAATAGGTTTCACTCCAGATGAACATGAATGATTCTATTTATCCTAATTTGAGAACTTGGCAGCCTCTTACATTCCCCTGTTTGACTTCACTGCCCAAAAGATGAGAATTAATTCCTGTTTTCAACTGCAGCACCTAATTCATTTCATATTCATTTCATATGCATGATATAAGTATGTTTCACCTCTTTGAACTTGTTTCTATAATTTTTCTTTTTATCTTGCCTGCCTTAAGTGGCTTTTATCACTGCAAGTTACTTCTAATGTTTTGAAAAAACAGACAAGGAAAAAGTCCAATATTTTTTAAAGAATTAAACAAGCAAAGGTAAATCTAGAGGGGAACATGACAAAGATTACCTGCATACATGAAAGGCTCAAGCAATTAGAATAGCATCACTTGTTCTTGTTTTATAACCACAAGACCATTTTAACTAACATGATACCACCAAAACAGATCACACAAAAAATGTCACAGAAGCCAGTATGACCCATGACCCTTGTAAGACTAGCTCAATGGTGGATGTGAAAGCGTAATAACTGAAGGATAATGAAATATAACCTCATGTGTAATTAGGTAAAAGTCATAAAGGCCCAGAGATAAAAAGCATCTCAAGCGGAATTTTTTCAGTGTCTTGATTTAATTGCCTGAAATTATTTTTTAAGGACAATACCTCCCTTCTCAAATTTTAATGTGGATGCAATCACCTAATTACCTAAAAATGCAGATTTGGATCTCATAGTCCCAGAGCCCAGGATTGTACATTTTAACACACTCCCAGGAGACACTGAGACAGCTAGTCCAAGGACCACACTGAGTGTGCTACCTTTAGAGCTAGCCATGACAATCAGTCCCAGCTTTGCCACTTAAAAGCTGTGACACTGACCAAGTCTCAGACCTTCAGTGACCTCATCAGTTGTATCAGGATAGCAACGCACAGCCCTTGGGAAGATTTTAAAAGATAGGTGCATGCCCTAGCCCACTGGTCGGCAAACCGTGGTTTGTGAGCCACATGCGGCTCTTTGGCCCCTTGAGTGTGGCTCTTCCACAAAATACCATGTGCGGGCACGCACATACAGGGAATGTTGTGGAGTGAAAGAAGATGTAGTGTCGAGGATTGAGAAAGGTATGTTGAGATGGTTTGGACATATAGAGAAGATGAACGAAAGGAAGAGTGTCAGCCTGTGGACTGAAAGTTCCCAGGTTCAATTCCGGTCAAGGGCACATGCCCAGGTTCTGGGCTCAATCCCCAGTGGAGGGCATGCAGGAGGCAGCCGATCAATGATTCTCTCTCATCATTGATGTTTCTATCTCTCTCTCCCTCTTCCTTCCTCTCTGAAATCAATAAACATATATTTTTTTAAAAAATATAAGTGCAGGGTCAAATAAGGCCTTCCATAAATATTCTTTTAGTGAGAAGGCTGTCTTTGTTATCACAGAGCATCACCTTAGGATTTAGAATGTTATATTTTAGATGTAAGTAAAAAAATATGCAAGATGAAAACCTAGATTCTAACAAATAAATTTCACATGTTAAAGGCAGGTGTGTGTGTAAGTGAAGTTACACTTACAAAAGTTGAAGTGTCATACTCCTGGCAATGATTATTATGTAACCAAAACCTGGGATATTATCCAAAAATTTTTATCTAATGACCAAGAATCTTGATATAAGGTACAATGACCATGCCTGGAGAGTAACTGTGAAAGAAGGGCTTTATATGTGAGAAAAAGACAAGCATAAAAGACTAGAAATTAAGCAGCATTCTCAAAGCCATGGTTATTTTACATGACTCTGGAATTCAAGTTGTCATCTTTGTATTATTTTTTAAATAAAAGTAATAATAGTAGAAAACCAGCACAAAATGGGGCTTGTCAACTTAAACTTTTTGGGGAACCAAGGAAGGTGTAAATCATTCATTAAATAAGTTAATAGAATTTCTAAATAAATGGAATTTCTTATTAATAAGCAGTTTAACTAAGAAATTTCTTGATAATAAATGCTGAATAAACTGTTACAAAAAAGCTTTCTAATGACCAATATTCGCTGGCTTTTTCATTGATTTTGACATCGGGTTATATTCAAGGTCCAAGATATTTTTTCCTTCTTTTAAAAAGTCAAACCCTGGCCTGACGTAGACAGAAACTTTGGAGAGTTTCATTCTAACAAGCAGAAATGGTGGTATTTTGATACATCTAAAACTATGATGAAATCTCTAAAACTGCATAGCCAGAAGCAAAAGCCTCAAGAGACTAATAACACTTTAACATTTCCAGTTCACATATGAATGCTAATTCCACTCTCTGAAGAGAACAGCTAAAATGGTATTCATTAAGATTAAAGCCATATTACTATAGAAATGGGAAATTTATATGTATGCGTCCTATAAAATGCAAATATTGCCAAAGAATGGGTCTCCACTGAGTTCTCTCTCCAGCTATTCCTTTGCAAAGTTAAATCCACTGGTGAAGCACTTTTACAAAGGCAGTAAAAATTCTTAAGTAGCAGTCCTTGCTGCTCTGGGCCAAGGTGCCCAGCAGGTTGTTGACAATTGTGTGCCCCTGATGAATGCCCACTCATCGCACAAGCATAAGGCTCTGGTAATGGAGGCAGACAGGAGACATTTCAGAATTTCAGAGTCTGGAAAAGTGGAAGAGGCTCCTGTAAAACACAACTTCTTATTGAGGTTGTCTTGCCCTTGGATCAAACATCTTACCTGGTTAAGTCCCTTGAAGAATGATTTGCAATGGCTTTTTTCCATGAATAATAATAATAAAAAAGAATAACAAAAAAAGAGGATTGCATAAACACCAAAAAAAAATGATACAGCTGTATTTTTTGCATGTGTTTCTTATGGCAATATTTTTTAGAGGGTACTGATTAACTATGATATTCAAATTAATGATTAATTACTGGAACTGCTTGGTCAGAGAATGGAAAGGAGAGATGGCAAGGAATAGAAATTTGAGGAGGGAGTAAAGCATTAGAAACAAGTGAAGAATAATAGTAGGAGCTAAAAGTTATATAGTGTTTATATATACTAACTCATATAATCCTCCTAAAAATTTCATAACATGAGTAAATTTTGCATCATCGCAATTTAACATATGGGAGACTGGGACACAGTGATTAAAGAGCTCCCTTGAAGCCCCACAATGCTATCTGATCCCAGCCTATCTGGATATTGAGACTCTGTTCTTAAACTCTATACTCTACTGCTTCTTGTTCACTGTAGTATTGCTGGGTGCCTGTGAGCACTGTGTATCAGTGCTCAATAAATATATGTGAAATGAATGAGAGATTTTACAGCCCCCTGTGGCCATCATCTACTAGATATAATGTCCTTGAAGGGAGGAACTGTTTTAATCATCTTGTCCTAATCCCCAGCACCTAGCACAATGCCAATCACATATAGTAGACCCTCAGAAGTTGTCTGGTAATGAATGAATGAATGAACACAGATCCAAAAAGCTACAGGTGATATGAACCATAAATAGAATCACATGGTAAAGTGGGGAAGAGTAGGAGTAGTTCTGTATCCTCTCACAGTTCCCCTTGGTGGTCTAGAAGACTGAACATAATGATCCCTTTATTGTCCAGTTTCTCTTACCAAATGCTAATAGGTATAGTATACAAATTCTGAAATATTTTGTAAAAGAAACTGCCCTGTTGGGAAATCCTATCTAATAATAGACAAACATGGTAATTAACCATAACTTCGCTACCCTTCCCATTGGCTAATCAGGGTGATATGCAAATTAACTGCCAACTAAGATGGCGGTTAACCGCCAACAAAGATGGCAGCTAATTTGCATACTGCAGGCAGGATGGGACAGCGCCATCCTGTCTGCCCCGCTACCATCGGGCCTGCTCTTTGTGACCCAGGTGGCAGGTGACCTGTGTGCGACCTGACCCAGGGCTGGTGGGCATGACCGCAGTGATCCACCACCAGCAAAGCCCCCAACCAGCCCTCCCACGGGAGATCTGGCACTGGATCCGGGCCTGCCATGTCTTGGGCGGGGCCGGCAGCAGCAGATCTGAGAGGCTGCTCACCCCAGAGTGTGAGAGAGCACAGGTTGGGCTGAGGGACCCCCCTTCCCTGCCAGTGCACAAATTTTTGTGCACGGACCTTCTAGTATAAAAATAATAATCTATAATAATAAAAGCATAATATGCTAATTAGACCAGATGTCCATGGCTGTGAGGGAAGCCCAGGTCCCAGGTGCCTGCTGGCTGCCCAAGGGAAGCCCAGTTCCAGGTGCCAGAGGGAAGCCAGTGCCAGCAACTGGGGGCAGGAAGGCCTACTGTTGCATGAATTTCGTGCATCGGGCCTCTAGTAATAATAGTAATAATAATAAGTCCCTGAAGAAACTTCAGTTTTAGAAACATAATATGATCATTACCACCTAAATGAAAACAACTAATAAAATTTCCAAATAAAAGATGTATAAAAAAACTCATTACAGAAGCAGTGCTTCTCAACCCTGCCCAGGAAGTAATCTTGGTAGCAGAAAAAAGTAAATACTTCCCTCTGGACATAGCTAACAGAGACCTACTTCAGCCCAAAATTACAAGGAGGGCTCATATTTTATCTTAAGACTGTATTGTTCTTTTATACTCTGAGGACAATGTTCATTGTTCTTTTACCAAAAATATAATATTTTGATTATTTACCATTATGTAAAATGCAAAGACCGCCAGCTTTATCCTTTGGCATTCCGTACCATGTGGAATATGTTAGCCCATTTGAGAAACCAGAGACTGAAGCATTTGGTAAAGACTTTCATTTAAAAGCCCCAACATTTAGAAAAAAAATTATAAGCATATTAGATAGATATAAATACAGACCCCAAATAAATATAATAAAAATGCTTAAGGGATAATTTGGTGTGAGATATGGCATCTGTACACTTAGCCAATTTCAACTTAATAAGAATCCTAAGCAACCACATATAAAGATAAACAAATGCTAAAGCTAGTTCTGATTAAATATTGCCCCAAAATATTTCTGCTTCTCCTATGCAACATGAAAGGATTAAACTTCCGCGTGTCCCTAAATCTGGCATAGCCATATAGTTTGCTGGGCTAATGGAATGGCCAATAGAATGTTACTGGAAGTCACCTATGTCATTTCTATGTGAAATCACTCAGCCCAGAAGATTGAGTTGTCACAGAGACAAATGTCTGGGAAGTCACTCAGACGCACAGTAGGCTCCAAAGAAGAAAGAAACCTTTGTTGGGTTTAAGCCACTGAGGTGTCATTACTGCAATATAACCACGCCTGTCTGGCTGATACTCTCCCAAATGTGACATTAAAATTCAAATTAAATAGCCCTACCTTCTTTCTGTTTTATTAGTCAAGAGCTATAACGCAACAATCTACAATCAGTATGGTTATTTGTATTCTCTGCCCAACAGTTTTGGCCAATTGACTCATAAACTGCTCCCTTAAAGAAAAAAAAAGATCTGTCACATTTTTGGTTATTTAGATGTGTGTGAACAAGCAGTTGGCTGGCAGTTTTAAAACCACTTTCATTGATTGTAAAGGGGAAAACCTATAGCACACTGCAAAGTTCTCTTCTGACACAGAATTATTATCCGTTTTGAGGATAGAACATGAGCAGGGAGAGATTAAGTACCTGGCCCCAGACAAATGTCAGGATGTAGAAGAAAGAGAATTTGAACCTAGTCCATGTCCTTAATGACTAGGACAAGGACCCTCACTGCCAAAGTGAGCCAGGCAGAGCAGGAGGAAGAGGGGTCCTGGCCGACAAGGCTGTGTTGCACTGTTTTCCTAGGCAAGGAGGTGTGACCTTCCAGTCACCAAAGAGAGAATACTGAAATCCACCTCATTATATATTTAGGGTAGTGTCCTAGTTAAATACACCCTCCTTACATCCTGTCTTGGGAGAAAATGGGGTATAAATTATTTATAAATTAATTAATTATAATGAGCATTAAGCAACGGAACCGCCTAAAAACTGTAACTGAAAAGAGAGGTAGCAAGTTCCAAAAGACTGGATTCACAACAGCCCTTTGCTCAAATAGATATTTTTGATTAATCAGGAGGTTTGACAGAATTTCCAGGCTAATAAATTAATGTTCTAAACTGAAAATAAATGATCTCATTTAGCTACAAAAAGTTGTGTGTTTGCAATAAGCTGAAGTGACCTCTCTTAAAAGTCACATGCTAAGATGATGACACAGTTAATCTTATAAATCTAACAACATTTCACTAAGATGAAAAGGATTCCAGTACTATATTGAATGTTCTTTTCCTTGCTGTTATTGTTTGAGGTAGTATTGGTTTGATTCTGCATGAAGATATATATAAATTTTATAATGTTACTAAAGGGAATAATAAAATTAATTATTTTGCTTTTTAACTCATTTCTTATAAGAATGATACTTTTTTCATAATTTATAATATATGTAATTATGTGTTGGTGAGAATACTATGCTAACAGAGCTATGTTTATGGATTTCATTGGCATGTCATTTTACTCTGTTGGACATAGCTACTTTGGGCACCTCAGCATGATCCATTATCAGATTTGGAAAATAACTCCAAGGCATTGAGGACCACTAATTTTATTTTCATATATGAAACTCCTTATACATTACCGAGATCTCAGAGAATGAGGTGCTCTGACTAATTGCATTTTCTAGATAATTGAGACTTATCTAGAGGCTAAGCACCTCAAACTATAGTTGAAAACTTTTACAAAATATACTGGTAGATGTTCTAGCCTTAGTAAATAACATTTTAACCTTTGTGTGAGGATAAATGACACAAAGGGTGATCATATGGAAATTAAAAATAGTTTTACAGCCTTAGCCAGTTTGCCTCAGTGGATGGAGCGTTGGCCCTCGGACTGAAAGTTCCCGAGTTTGATTCTGGTTAAGGGCACATACCTCAGTTACAGGCTTAATCCCCAGCCCTGGTGGGAGCATGTGGAGGAGGCGACCAACTGATGTGTCAATGTGTCTCTCTCACACTGATGCTTCTCTCTCTGCCTCTCCCCTTCCTTGCACTATCTCTAAAAATCAATGTAAAAATATCCTCAGGTAAGGATTAACAAAATAAAATAATTAATTGCACAGTATTGCAAATGGAAGTAACAGAAGAACACAAGATTGAGTTGAATGTGTACACATCTCAGGACATAGCCTAACAATTGTTTTTGAAAAAAAAACTAATATTCATTAATTCTATCATCACTTGTCCCATTATGAAACAGTGAATTGCAAAAGAAAATAGGCTTGATTGTTGTGTTATTGCATGATGAGTAACTGAGATAGAACAAAATAATCTTTTTGGAATTTTAATTCCCATGATATTTTTTACTTCCCTCAACAAGAAAAAGTAATGTTCCTTTTCAATAGCTATTATTAAATGAAATTCTAAACTATTTTTAAAATCACACAATAGTCTCTATTATAATTCTGATATTATTTAAGTATATTGTTGCTTATTTATCAGCCAATTAAGAAAAAGCACTATATTGGATTAAAAAGTTGTGTATGTGTGTGTGTATATTTTTAAAATTGTTTTTTTAAACTACCTCATGGGTGCTGCTGGAAACTTAAGTCTTATTGGAGTTTTTGAGACAATTTTTTGCTTTTACCCTTTTAAGTATTTTTTTTCTTTTTAAAGCAATGATATTAAATAACTTTTTGTTAGAAAATTTGTTGAAACACAAAATAGCTTGGTTCCTTTATTACACTGTGTTGCAACCATTCCCTACCTACATCTTACTGAAGTGACTGTGTAACTCAAAGAGCAATGGCACGTCTATGATGACACCCTTAATGCACAAAGCAGAATACAGGCACTATGATACTCTTCAGCCCAATGATTCTCATAGTCTAGCTCAGGGGTCCTCAAACTTTTTAAACAGGGGGCCAGTTCACTGTCCCTCAGACCGTTGGAGGGCTGGACTATAGTTTAAAAAAAACAAACTATGAACAAATTCCTATGCACACTGCACATATCTTATTTTGAAGTAAAAATACAAAATGGGAACAAATACAATATTTGTATTTGCATGTGGCCCGCGGGCCGTAGTTTGAGGACCCCTGGCAGTGCCACCTGAGAAGTTGTTATAAATGCATGTTCTCAGGCCCCATCTCTAATTGGGAAACTCTGGGGATGGGATCCAGCAGGTTGCCCCAAGGCCTCCAGGTGATCCTGATGCCCACACAAGCTGGGGAACCACCACGTTAAGCTGAAGAATATTTTGAAACCTAAGGGGACTTCCCCAAAGTTTCTCCTAGGTTAGGAGCTACTTCAAGACAGGTTCTCTCCATTGGCAACATCCCATTTCTATAGACTAACTCTCTGGTTTATCCTTTTTGTTAATGCCAGCTCTGACCTTTCTTCAATGAATAGTCAGTGAAAGCATCTAGTTTTCTCTAAATTCATAAGGAAGAGTACATTATCTTATGATATGACTTTCCCCAAATAACTCGGAGAGAATTTGTCATTCTCCTCACAGCTATATTCCCTCCATCGCTGTGGATACCTCTGCTAGAACCATAAAATGATGAGTGCTGCTCCTATTGCTGCAATTAGTGAAATTTAACCCAAGTTTCCTAGTTTGACACAGATTTTTAAAATAGTATAAATAGTAAATATTACAAATCATACTTGTTCTCAGAAGGAAATAGCACTTTACATTGCTTCATGCAAATAGTATTGTCATTACTAGAGGAATAAAATTTGATTAATGAATCGCAATGTATTTAGATAAACAGATTAAACGGAACTGATTTTTCTAATGAAATGGAAAAGGAGCATCAAGCTCTTCATATAAACTGACCTGGAAATTGAGTCAGAAAAAAATTTTCTGACAGGTTGCCATTTCAACAACAAATACCAAGTTATAAAGCAAACCATCGAAATGGTTTCCTTTCTTAACGGCTCTCCTCTTGCTAGTTGGAGGGAAGAGTGAGTTGGAAAAAGAGGTAGAAAGGCAGGATTCCAGAAACATGAAGAAGGGGAGGCATGAAGTCAGATGGATTCAGGGAGCAGGAGATTTGTCAGTGATATCGGGTAAATTATGAGGAGAGATCAACCAACCTAAGAGGCCAGAAGAAGGAAGGTACTTATCACAAAGGATAGCTTAAGATTTTTTTTAAGTAAATATCTCTTGAATTGCACTCACATACAAATGTATGCTGGAGAGGAAAGGGGACAACGACCTTTGCCAAACACAACCAGACTTTCATGCCCCATTTAGACAACTAGAGAAAAACTCCCTGCACACACACATATGTTCCTGTGCTATGTCACCCATCTGCATAAGCTCTACCATTAAAATATGACCTGCAGCAGTAAAAAAACAAAGATATCTTACCTTTTGAGACTGCATGGAGGGATCTGACGAGTATTATGCTAAGCGAAATAAGCCAGTCAGAGAAAGACAGGTATCACTTGATCTCACTCATATGTGGAATCAAATGAACAAAATAAACTGATGAACAAAATAGATCCAGAGACATAGAAGCATGGAACAGACCATTGAATCTAAGGCAGAAGGTAGGTGGATGGGAAGAGATCAACCAAAGAACTTGTATGCATATATGCATAACTCGTGGACACAGACAATAGGGTGGTGAAGGCCTGGGGCAGGGTAGGAGGAGTCAATGGGGTGGGAATCAGGGGACACATTAGATACTTTCAAAAATAAAGATGTAAATATCTGATATGCAGGATGTATTTTCATTGTTACAAATTGAACATAATTAAAGCATAGTGATTAATCACAAAAACAATATGTAATTATATATGTGTTTTCTGATGGTCTTAGGTGACCCCTGTGAAAGGATCGTTTGACTCCCAAAGGGGTCGCGACCCACAGGTTGAGAACCACTGCTTTAGGCGATCTACTGGAATTGCTTTCTATTCGCCCATATCTGCCAAGCCAAGCATAGATTTTCTTATTACTTCCAGTTTAACTTTAAAAATGCCATGATTACTTAAAAAAAAAACTTTCGATGGACACCATTTTTTAAAATCCCTTTTCCTTTCAATTGTCCCCATTCAAGGTTATTCCCTGCACATCCCCATCTTTCCCATGTCGTCATCACCGGCTAGTCGTTTGGAGGTTTCACAGGTGAGGATGGGAAGAGTTTCACTATGTTCTTACTGTTCTACTCTCTGATTTTTGAGTACTATTTGGGCAACATGGTCGGTTGCCAAGGCATGGTTACCATGGTAATATCATCAGATAGCATTTTTAAAAACCCAGCAAATTAAAAGCTTGCTTGAAATGAAACAGTGAGCAAAAAAGGTAGAGTCCAGTCAAGAGTCAGATTACCACTGATTCCTCTTTCCTGGGCACACAGTATTTTTTAAAAGTAGCCATTCTGCGGGGGAACAGTAAAGATAAATAGTCTATGGGTTTGCTTTTTACTTAGCTTCTATGTATTTTTCATCAGGGAAAGCTTCCAATTTTTCAGTAGTCAGCCGTTGATGTGAAAGGAATTGTGTTTGCTCCCCTATAATAATGTCACTGACCTGGGTATTCCACTGAGGACAGGATCAAAGTTTGCAGTCCTTGACCCTCTCAAGAACCCATGTACAGAAATCCCACTATAATAAAATCTCAACAAGAGAGAATAAAAATAATGAATGCATCAGTCCCCTGGCAGCTGATACTAATAGCCGGGCTTATGCAAAACTAATTTCTTAAGTTGAGATTCGTTTATTGTGTGAGTTATGGTATTATATAATGTAATATTTAGCTGTCCTGTTTAATAAGAGTTATTTCTTTTCTTGGCAAGGAAAATAGTTTTACAATTAAATTATGCCATTTCCATGCCTTTCAATTTCTGGCATGCCTATGTTGTAGAAAGCCCAGTTTAAAATATAAATAAGAGAATGTTACATTTTATATAAGTGGATATTCCACGGTGATCTGAACTCCTTTTCTTCCATTTAAAGCATATGTCTTTTAAAAGCACACGTGATAGTTCCTGCATTTTCATAACATCTGAATTCTAAAGTCCTACGCAGCAATCAAAGCTGCAGGAGCTGACCTACTGCAATTTTACTGTCTTGGCAAAATCAGCCCCCTTATTCTCAGCCACACATTTTCAAAGACAGGCTCAGCAGTATGCTTTTTTTATGGCTCCAGTTTATGTAACTTTTCCTTAGGACCTTAATTCATCCATACATCTGAGATTCCTAAATGCAGCAAGCTATCCAGTAATAGCATTATTTTATGTTTCATCAGTAAAGTCTGAGTACAGTCTGAGTGGGAGGAATAAATTGAGGTCACAGACATGCCGGGAATGTATCCGCACTGATATTCACTCAGAAGTTATGAATATGTAGGAACAGACATGGGTACATTTAAAGGTATGTACATTCAAAAGGGGAAAAAGAGTTCAAATCATTGCTGAACTAGGTTCTTTGTGAATGAAGAGCGAGGGACCCTAATGAATGCTGCAGGCCAGAAGCTCACACAGTGTCACAGCGGAACTTAATAGTGAGCAATTTCTAGGCAAGGCCTCCAAAGGGGATGATTCAAAAGAAGAAACCAGACTGTGTGCATTCTTTTACTCCCTGCCAAAAAAACAGGGTCTTATAAATTCACTGAGACTCTGCAGGAAAATAAAAGACAGCCCCGTGGCAGGGATGAGCAGGGAGCTTCTTCATTGGGGTGATAATGGAGACAATAAAATGGAATAAGCGTTGCTAAGAAAGTCACTTAAAGTACAGTCAGGAGGCTATTGAGGAAGTGGGAGCTGCACATACCTTGTGCCTCGGTTCTCAGGGCTGCTAAATTGCTAAACCTGTTGCTAAACTCAGCTCAAGGATGACTCACTAACGTCCTGGAACAACTGCTCTATGGATATACATGGACGTGACCTCTTTGCTCCCCCTCCCCCCTTTTTTTTCCCCCCCCCCCCCCCCCCGCCACTTTTATTTGCATATTGGAACTAACCAATCTCTATTACCCTTCATTTGCATGACAGAATTACACTTTGTGTTTTTTTGCCTTTATAAACCCTCCAGCAGAGCACAATTTAAGTTGCTACCTGAATCTGTGTCTCCTGGGTGGAAACTCTTTTGCTCAAATAAATGCTTTTTGTTCTTTATTACAGACTGAACATCTTTGGTTATCAGGGGTTATAGGGCTGGACAGGACTACAGTTAAGTTCTCACTTAACATTGCCCAATAGGTTTTGGGAATTTAAGTAAAAAGACATATCCTATCTAATAAAAGAGAAACATGGTAATTAACGTACAACCGCTACCCTTCCCATTGGCTAATCAGGGCGATATGCAAATTAACTGACAGCCAAGATGGCGGCCGGCAACCAGGCAGCTTGAAACTAACATAAGGCTTGCTTGCTTCAGTGACGGAGGACTCCAACGTTCCCCGCCTGCCGCTGCAGGCCTCT
>NW_006383018.1:916203-918925 GCF_000327345.1 Myotis davidii | reverse complement strand
CACAAATTTTTGTGCACCGGGCCTCTAGTATATATATAAAAAATTTTACCACCAGCTAATTGTAATAAACAAATTAGGTTCCTAAAGCATCTCATCAATATGATAATGAAGCCACGTTATTGGAGGCCCTGCTGGATATGGAAAAGAACAAAAGCTCCTTTATTCTTTTCTTTTTCTTTTTTTTTTAAAAAAAATGTCATCCTTTGAGTAATTATATATTATCTGTCTTCCTATGGTTCCTGGAACTAAACCAATGCAAACCAATATAATTTCTAGATATTTTGTGAGACTTATGCATTTCTATCTTTGTCCTTCACTGAACATTCAGTTGAAAGTATCCATTTGAATAGAACCCTAGGAGCATGAGCACAATCCCACTACACGGGGGTCTAGATAACAGAGAACTTTATGAAGAAACTTCCTTTAGCCCCTAACATCAAATAGCTCCTGACCTCCCACATGTAGAACTCTCCTGTAATTTGTGATTCTGGGGACACAAAGGAGTTTCAAGGGAAAGGAGTCACTCATCAAACAGACTAGATCCACTGGACTCAACAGTGTGAGAGCTAAACTAATCCACTAGAACAAGTAACACAACATGTCAAAGTTTTCAAGGCAGCTTATAAAATCCAATTTCATCTTTCAGCAACATGTAGTTGAAAATACCTTTCACCTAGATGGCCTACAGATGTGTTTTAAGGATAAAAAAGACACTAAATTTAATTTACATCTTTCTCTAAAAACAAGAGAGCTCCTTCTGAAGAGAAAAATATAACATTGAAAAAGAGTGCACTTTTTCAGATACAAATAAATGCTAATTAAATTAGCAAATCAAAAGTATTATTTACCTATTTCAGTTAAAAGATCTGTCCTGTCCTCAGCTGGGTAGCACATAGATAGCTGGTTAGAATTTTTGAGAAAGTAATTCAAATAATGACGTCAGTTACCTACTATCTTTTACTGTTCATTTGACTTATACACTGGGAAGAACTTTAAAAGTAATATAGCTACCTTTTAATTATTCATGGAAAAAAATGTTAACATTCTCACAAAAAGAAATGTGAGAATCTGTTTTACTTTCAGACTTTTCATTGTCATAATTAGAGAAATTATATAATTCAATAATCACTCTTCTACTGCAATTTCATTTATGTATGTGTTCTTTGATTGTCATTTTAAACCAAAATATTTTATGACCCATCCTTCCTGGTGAAAGGCGCAAAGGATGGAGTTTACCTTATGCTGGTGACTTGTATGTCTCTAAGAAATACTATCAAATTTCAGCAAGGATTGGAAAGCCAAAACACCAGCTGAGTTAGTTTTCAGTTATTGGACTGGATTACCATGTACACAGTTTTGAATTCCCATACATGCCAATAAAACACTGATAATCAAATAAACTTCTAAGCACACATTAAGATGCTAGAACAGATACTCATGCATTACCTATATGAATGCTACTTCCCATAAAGGACGGCAATACAAAATTAACTTTAAATAACTATGTATTGATTGAGCACATACTCTGCATGATAATCTAATACACTAAATGCTAATATTTATTTCTAATTTGAAACCATTCTGGAGGGAAATCAATGACCAGTAACTTCTGCACAAATATAACACTGAAGAGACTAAATGCTTATGTTAGCCCCATGACCTTTCTTTCAACTAGAGGACTCTTCAACGTTTCATAAAACTATCTCACTTCGCTTAAATACCATGATGCTTTTGATAAATCTTGTCAGACTGAAATGAAAAGTTTGCAAAAAAAAAATGCTGTTTTTTAATATTACAAAATTAAGATTTTTATTCCATATTTGTAGTAACAGGTATGTATATCTTTGCATCTGAGACCAAAAACTGAGCAAAATAAATTTTCAAAATTGACAAATTAAGCACTACATCAGTCCAGACATGGAAACAAATTGTTGAAAATAGTGTTATTTTACAAAACCACAGACTTATTTTGCAATGTCTGTGGTCAGGGAGGAAAGGGAAGAAGTGATGTATTAATTACATGTGATGAATGACATGACACTTCTGGGTGTTAGAATGAAGATGAAGTTTTGAAAGGTTTTCCGGGTGGGTTGCTTCATGCTTCAGATGAATATGTGTTTCTTCATATGTCTGCATTTTAAAGACTTTTAATAAAGATGGCAAAAACACATTATAAATTTTGGCATATAGGAACACACACACACACACACACACACACCTCATACTCAATCACTCTCAACATTCAAAGAATCAACCTCTGGGTTTCTGCAAGAAAGATGTATTTTCCCCATTTATTCATGTGCCTATAGTATCCTAATGATTCTATTTCTTCCAGTTGGTAGCTTGCATCTTGTTAGTGTTTAACATTTCATTCAAAATAACATAATATACTGCAATAATACTGGTGTATACAGTAAAATTATGATTACCTATGTGAAAAGGGATGGCAAAAAAAATAACCTCATATTTGAAAATGACATTATCTCAAAAGCCTACTTCCAAGCATTGTGCCCATATTGACCTTTATCTTAAGTTGTACCATTGTAGGACAATTAAATCTATTCATATATCTGCTCTTTCTAAGGCTATAACTTTAAACTGTCTCAGATTTTTTCCATAATCTCATATATCAGGTATTCACATAATAAATCAGGAGAACTAAAATCTTCAAATCTGAAGCAATTCCTCTCTTCTCCCTTTTGGTTGAATTTCTAAAAAGAAT
>NW_006383018.1:908586-916177 GCF_000327345.1 Myotis davidii | reverse complement strand
TTTCCCTATGGTCTTGTCGCAGATTTCAGGAAGCTCATTATAAATATGGTTTGGGTGTTCCCAACAGAGACAGAAATTGACAAAAAGTAGTCATTCTCAGTCATCACCTGTACTGCAGATTGTCCCTTATGTCCTTGCAAGTTATTTCCTAATAAAGCAAGTTATAATACACAGAGCCCAACTCTTCACATTTTTTTGCCGGAGAGGTTGTTCTGTGACATGTAATGCTAAGATCATCTTGACATAGTGTTGAGATTGCTTCCTTTTTCTTCCCTCACCCCAGCACACCCTGTACAATTAATTCATCAGCAAGCACCACAGCTCTCAAAGAGAATGACTCCAGGAAACCAACAGGCTAATCACATACCAGGTGTGTGGACAGCATAACTTTGTCTTCACCTATCTCTCTTCCATTAACATCTGTGATCGGGGATCATGTCCTACTCTTATTTCTTATCAATATTATGCAGCACCGTGCCTGGCATGTAACAAACATAAAATAACTACAATTTGAATGAATGGATTTACGCCACTATTTAGAGCAGTAGCTACTGAAGCCTTTGTAATATCCCCAGCGTCTTCGCATCCTAAATACGCAGGGATTGTTTCTATTATGTGTAACTTGCCCTCATTGGCCTGGGCAAGAATCAAAGCATCTGCTTTGCAAAGAGGGGCCCTGCTTCAGGCCCACAGGGACCCCTGGCCCTTGACATGGGAGGTGGAGAGGGTCTGGGCCAGTTCAGCGATGCAGAGGGAAGAGGAGCAGGACATGCAGCTCAGAATGGCTGAGGAATCTGTGGAATCTGTGAGGCCTGCAGACAAGCTGCTGTCCTGAGAACGTTTGCCAACTCCAAGACCTGCTGCTAACTCTGCCACTTGGAGGCAGAGCAGAGAAGAAAGCCCGGGTTTCCCCAATTCTTCACTCCCCTGGACACAGAGAACAGGGGTAAATTTTATAATGGCATTTAGAAGTGCTGCTCTTTCTGTGTAAGAACCAAAAATGTATATTTCTTCCCATCCATTCCATTTTCAGGTAAGTGTACCTGTGAGTACCTAGAAACTACGTAAAGCCCTCCCTCCATTGTCTTCCATTATTACTATCCATGTCTTTCTCCGTTAATGTATGGGGGAAACTTCACTGAGAATGAACAAATAAGGCCAAAATATAAAAAGATAAGGACAGTGGGACTTTAAAAAAAGACTTGCCTCTCACCCTTTGCTGCAATTCTACTGGTTTAACATGTCATATTTTTCCCAACAGGCTTACATTTACATAACTATAATACATTTTCTTTCAATAGGTTACAAAAAATATTCAAAATATCATTTTCTGTAAGTTCTCTACGATTCCTGTGGTAGGTGCTTCTCTGGGGTCCCAACTTCAACTGAAACCTGGCAGCATAAAGCTCTGCTGCAGGCATCGGGGAAAACACACCTCCTCCTCCCTCTTCCTTTGGAAATCCTGTCTGGACAAGAATGTTCATGCTGATTGTTTTTCCCTTTTATTTTATTTTTTTCTTAGTAAACTTTCTATTATTATTATTATTATTTAAAGTTTTACATATGTCTTCTTTTTCCCCAATTGACCCCCCTCCCCAGCCATTACCACCCCGGCAAGCCCCCACCGCTCCAGTTATGCTGATTTTTTTAAAACACCAGAATTGTCCTGTTAAGACGCTGTCAGAGTGGCAGTGGTGTGCTCACATGGGCCTCTGAGCTTCCTGTCGTCGGAACTTTGTGAACCTACTGCACTTACCGGGAAGAATTAGGCTCATTCTTTCATTTGAACAGCAAGGTCTGTATAAAACGGCGTTAGGATGCCTGGTGGCTGCCTCAGATTCTCTCACATTCCCAGGATGCATGTTGTTCAACTTGAAAAAAAAATCCCCTTTAACGTGTGTGACTGACTCATCAGGCTCAACGTTTGCCCTTTATGGAATACTCATTATGGATCAAGCTCTATCCCAAGAGCTTTGCCTCAATTTTCTCATTTTATCTTCACAATCGCCTCATGAGGGAGGCACCACTGTCATCTCCAGGCTGCAAACCAAAGCTCAGAGGGGGTCCACACCTCATCCAAGAACACCCAGCAGATGGGGGAGCCGGGATTCACATTCCGACCATCGCGAGTCCTGAATGGGGACTGGAAGGCTCTGCTCAGTGGCCTCTCTCTGCGGGTCTCTCCACGGCCCAACGTGTCTCTGCTTCTAAAACACTGAAAGGCCCATCTTCCAAGAATGCTCTTCATTTTAAAAAGTGATGTGCTGTGCTAACATCGTGCTCTCCTATATTTAAGCCACTCTTTTTTTTTTTTTTAAAGGGGTAGAGGACATACAGGGGCCTAAAAATACAAATTAGCCAAGATTTCACAACGCAGCCTCCGTGACTACTCTGTGCACAGCTAAATCACCTACTACATCACCAGAACCTGTGCGGCTACTTGCCGGCGGTGAAAGCCTGCCCGCTCGCTCGCAGCGGTGCTCCTCTGCCATCTAGAGGCCGGCTGGTCAGCGACGCTGTGCCCCGGGAAGGTCAAGCTGAATGAGTTCTGAAATGAGTCCTTCCTGAGATTCCAGCCTTCCAGTTCTCTCCTCTTTAATGTTTAATGTCCTGGGAAACTTCTTAAGATGCACATGTTTACACATAATGACAAGTTCCAATATATTCCTGTGGAAAATGTGTGTCCGCTGCCTTCACATGGAAAAGTAATAACTGTGACTACTTGGAGGGGTACCTACCAAAGGGAGGGGCCATAATTATTTTTGTTAGTACATAAATGCAGATTTGGAAGTATTTTTTTTTAATTGTAAAAGAAGCATATGGGCATTATGGTCTTAGAATGTTAGAACTAGAAGGGATGTAAATATCATCTATTCTAGTCAGCATCACACTTTTCACAGAAGAGAAAGCTTGAAGACCCATAGAAATGCAAGAACTTGCCCCAATACAGCAAAGAGAAGGGCACATCCAGAAATAGAACTTAATATGCCAATTGCCAGTCTTGATCTTTTGATAGATCAAGCAATATGTGTTATCCATGCACAGTCCTTCCTACACACACACACAGTGTGTGCTCATTTGACGAGTACCCAAATGTCTGCCATTGCTGGGCTGTCACAGATAACAGTAAGTGCCTGGCACAGAGTAGACACTCAATGAATATCAGCTGACTGTTGAATGCCTATATGAATTCCCATATGAATGCATTCACTTATTGGTATCTGCTACAGCCATCTGTATAGAAGAGAATGCAATGGAAAAGAGGATACCCAAAAGACAATTTTTGACCAGAAACAAACCACAACCTTCTTTTTGTTGGCCTTCTTTTGAAGGAAGTGGAGGAAATGTTTCAGATTTGCCGCAATAAAAGATATTATCCTTTAGTCATAAATCCAGAGAATTTCCAAAGAGAAAGTTAAAGACAAATGCTTTAATAAAACTGGTAGTCTTAGAATACATAAATTATCAGAAGAAAATACAAATTAGTAGTTATGAAATTCAGCCACTTGGTAGATAAATATTAGGCTCACTCCAAGAGAACTAGAGCAAACAGGTTAAGCACTCTCTGAGCTGTGTCCTGTCACAGTTAGAGGTAGATGGAGGGTCCTACCTTCTGAACAGCCCCCATAGGACTTCATATTGGCTAAAATTATTAGAGTTTGGGGGGCACGATCTAAGAGAAATTTTTAAAAAAACAATCAAGATGGATCTCAGCCTTGTTCATAAAAAGATAAATGTGAATTAAAACTATACTATTGCCCTGGCCGGTGTGGCTCAGCTGACTGAAGCATGGTCCCAGACACCAAAAGGTCACGGGTTTGATTCTGGGTCAGGGTACATACATAGGTTGCAGGTGTATTCCCAGTTGGGGCAAGTATGAGAGGCAAACAATGGATGTCTCTCTCTCTCTCTCTCTCTCTCTCTCTCTCTCTCTCTCTCCCGCCCCTTCCTCTCTCTAAAATCAATGAACCTGTCCTTGGGTAAGGATTAAAAAACAAAACAAAAAACACTACACCATTATTATTTGTCACATTGTTACAATTTAAAATTGTGATAACACTCTATTAGCCAGGCTATGAGGAAATAAGCACTCTCATATGATACTGTTAAGATTATCCCTATGAAAGATAATATACCAATGTCTATCAAAACTAGAACTGCACATACCCCATATACCCCTTGATCCTGCAATTTCATTGTGAATTTATCCTCCACATATACTTACACTTGTGCAAACAATAATGTTTAAATATTCCTCACTGCTGATACGGTTGTAAAAAATCAGCGCTAATGCAAGTGTCCATCTATAAGGGAATGGCTCAATTAATTATTGTACATTTATATAATGAATAGTAGTTACAGCTATAAGAAAGAGTAAGCAAGCTTCTTATATACGACTACAAAAAGATCACCCAAGAAAAACTGCTAAGTGAAAAAAGCTATGTGATGGCACATAAGAAACTTACAACTGTGGTTAACTGTGGCTGGGGGAGATAGGAAACGGGAGGATGGGAGATCATAGTTGAATGTGAGATTTTCAAAGTGTATTTTTTTTATTTCCTTTAAGATTTGAAATTTTAAATTATCTTTAAGGAAAGGGGAGGTGGTAAAAGTGATGGGAGCACACAAACTGCACCACCTAACATATTTAAGAGGGAATCTGTCAGGGTGCTTAGACTTGAGGGGGGCAGCTCACTAGGGAGCCCTGTCAGGCCAGCAGCTGTGAGAAAAAGTGGGTGCCCAAAGGGCAGGAGCAGCCCAGGGAAAGCCAAACCACTGCATTCACAGGTGAACCCAAGGTTGACCGGAGAGAGGAAGGTGGCTGCGCTTCTGTACATTTTTGGGTTTTCTCACTTTTAAAAGGCACTTTGATGCAGGATCTGGTTCTGGCTGAGTTAAAACTCAACAGATCTTGAAAATACATTTTCCTTTCCATGTTCAACATAGGGGAGATGCTTATAAATGGGGAAAGGGAAGGCAAATGGGGGTCCTCCCAAGAAATGATGCGCACGAACACACACACACACACACACACACACACACAAACATATGCATAAAAATCTAATCATAAGGCCAGTTGTCATAAATTCTGAAGCTGATGTATTTTGAGTCCATTTTATTTAACTCTAGAGAAATATAAAGATAAATAAACTTACCAGAAACATAAAAAGAAAAAACAAACCCATACACATGAAGATTTGTTGACTGGAACTTATTAACAATAACGGTGCTCTCGGTCCTGTACTTGGATACTGTAAATAAGGAAGTGGTGTGGACGAAAGGATGAAAATATGATTCTCTGTGGCAACATCAGAAAGGAAAGGCATCATTTTATTCCCATGGTCTTCGGCATGGTTAGGCCTACCCGGAGAGTTCCCCAAACTCTTGACAACTTGTTTCTCTCTAAATCTAAATGCTATTTTCTTTCTTGAAATGAAGTCAATATGAGAATTACACAATTTACACTTCAGTTACTTTAACCATAATTTTTCCAGCATGCCACTAAATTCTGTGGGCTTGAAAACAGAAAAGCTTTGTAATCCCTCCCCCTCTAGATGTGTCACTAAATCATAGCACTGGAAAGTTCACAAGAAGCTGCTTTTTTCTGGCCGCCGTCTGTCAGATATATAATCTAATTCCTATTATAAAAAAACCTTCCTAGCAAAGAGTATCGATCTTCAAATATTTTCCATAGGTAAGTTGTGCTTTCAACTTGAAATACTGAACTTTACCAGAAAAGTTTTTAGTACAGATTCTCCTCTAGGGATGATGTTGCCCCTTCCCTCATCCCCTGGACACTTGGCAATGTCTGGAAACAGTTGTGGTTGTCACAGCTGGGAAAGGGGGCGGCGGGGGGGTGTTGTGGTGGTACCAGCACCTGGTGGGTAGAGAGGCCAGGGATGCTGCCAAACATCCTGCAATGCACAAGACAATCCCCATAACAGAGAATTATCCGGTCCCAAATGTCACTGGTACTGGGGTTGAGGAACCCTGATCCTGTGTTCTAAGAGGGATAATTGTATTTACATTTCCCAGATTAAACTTGGAATTTTGGCTGCAGCGCATACACAAAGCATGCTACTGTTTATCATATCCATTGCTAAGGTTAATTGTCATTTTAAGTATATGTTGACTCCAATACTTTGGAGAGTGAAATGGGATTGCATTTTTTTAATGTGCTTGAGATGAAGGGGTTTTGCATTTTACAATAGGAATCACTTTCATTTGCTCACAATTCTGAGTCAAAGGATAATGATAACCTTGGGAACAAAAGGGAAGAATAATAACATGTTCAAGATTTTACTAATTTTTCTTCTCTGTTACAAATCACATCCAGAGTACCGGTAGTCTTAGTTGTGGCATGTATATCTATATTGGTTTCCTATTTGATGTATGTGCCAGATCACACCCAAAACACCAGTCAGGTCTAAATAACTAAAGCATAGTCAGTCCTTTACACTAACAGTGGTTCACAGAGAATAAGAAACATAGTCCTAATAGACATGTTTTCATATCACCATTGAAGCCTAGCAGTGAAACTGTGATTAAACAAATGAGCCATTCTTGAATTAGTCAAGCTCTCTACAGTCACATAGATAGAAATTTCAGATATAGTTTAACCATTCCCACAACATGACAATTACTTTTCAAGTAATTTCTCCTGCCAAAAAAGCTTGACTTTTTAACCTCGGTCAAGTGGAAATAAGTAAACAAACCAGTTGATGCAGAATCCATTGACCCCTATTGAACTCACTACATTGGGGAATCTGAAATTTACTAAGTGAAACCAGATGGGAAAATAAACATGAGAGGATCCGAGTTAGACTTTGCAGTTTACAGAGTAATACCTTTAATCAAATAATACACATTAGCTGCAACATGTGATTCTTTTCCAGAAAGAAGAATAAAACATGCGATTTTCTAGCAAAGTGAAAATGGATTTTCACAATAGTATGGAAATACTTTATTTCAATTTAACTTTAAATGTGTTGTTGAATTAGCATTAGGCGCACGAACATCAGTTACTCACCAATCAATTTAAAAAATATCTGTGACCACGTGAGTGCTGCAAACAACCTTGTTTCCTTTGGGTTTACAGGTCATACAAAGCACTTCACATGCCAATAGAAAATGTCGCCTTACTCAGTGGATAGAGTGTCGGCCTGCAGAATATAGGGTCCCAGGCTCGATTTTGGTCAAGGGTACATGCCCGGGGTTGTGGGCTCAATCCCCAGTGGGGGATGTGCAGGAGGCAGCCAATCAATGATTCTCTCTCACCATTGATGTTTCTATCTCTCTCCTTCACCGTTCCTCTCTGAAATCAATAAAAATATATATATGAAAAAACCCACAAATTATTCCACTATCTTTAAAAAAAAGATTTTTTGCAAGAAACATATGAAAAAATGCTCGAAGTCACTGATCATCAGAGAGATGCAAATTAAAATGATAACGTGGTATCACCTCACACCTGTCAGAATGGCTACCATCAACAAATGACAAGTGCTGGTGAGGATGTGGAGAAAAGGGAACACTAGTTCACTGATGGTGGAAATGCAGATTGGTGCAGCCACTATGGAAAAGAGTATAG
>NW_006383018.1:871683-908515 GCF_000327345.1 Myotis davidii | reverse complement strand
ACCTTCTCCCATTTGACCCAGTAATCCCACTTCTAGGAATATATCCCAAGAGATCAGAAACACCAATGAGAAAGGATATATGCATCCCTATGTTCATAACAGCACAATTTACAATAGCTAAGATCTGGAAACAGCCCAAGTGCCCATCAGTAGATGACTGGATAAAAAGGCTGTGGTATATTTATACTATAGAATACTAGGCAGCAGCAAAAAAGAAGAATCTCTTACCCTTTGAGACAGCATGGAGGGACCTGGAGAGTATCATGCTAAGTGAAATAAGTCATTCAGAGAAAGATAAGTATCACATGATCACACTCATATGTGGACTCTAAGTAACAAAATAACCTGATGGATGGAGTGGATCCAGAGACATGGAAACTTGGAACAGAGAAATCTAACAGGAGGCTTGCTTGTTTCAGTGACAGAGGACTCTGACGTTCCCCGCCTGCCGCTGCTGGGCTCTGAGCTGCTAAGAAACATTGCTACAAATATAGAAGCTAACCAAAACCCCAGAAACCTGTTTTCAGTCAGCTGGGATCTCAGAGCTGAAGTCGCAACAAAGTTTCAAATACAGCAAGTACACAAAGCCAGAAACCTGCTTTCAGCAGTGAGGTCTCACAGCTAAAGTGGGCTCTCAGCTCCAGTGCCAGCCATAAATCCAAGAATAAAAAAAAAAGGAAAAAAGCAGCGGTTGGGAGCTTCAGTCCCCTGCCAGCCTGAAAACAGCCCTCCGGCCCTCACCCAGACTGGCCAGGCACCCCAGTGGGGACCCCCACCCTAAATTGGGTGTGACCAGATGCAAACAGCCGTCATCGCCTCATCCAGGCTGGCCAGGCACCCAAGTGGGACCGCCACCCTGATCGAGGACACCCTTCAGAGAAAACCAGCCGGCGCCCACCCGTGTGCCGGGATCAGTGTGACAGGGGGCAGCGCCCAAACCCCCTGATCGGCCCTGCTCTGTGTGTGACAGGGTGCGGTGCCCCAACCATCCCCCCCTCCCTGCTCTGTGTGTAATGGAGTGGAGCCAGGGGTCCCAGACTGCGAGAGGGCACAGGCCGGGCTGAGGGACCCCCCCCTTCCCCCCCGAGTGCACAAATTTTTGTGCACCGGGCCTCTAGTCCTATACAATAAAAGGCTAATATGCAAATTGTCCCCTCGGGAGTTCGACCAACCAGGAGTTCGACTGCTCGCTATGATGTGTGCTGACCACCAGGTGGCAGCGCGGAATGAAGGCCCCGATTGGCTCTGATCGCCAGCCAGGCCTACCCATGCATGAATTTCAGGCCTCTAGTAAAAATAATCCTATATAATAAAAGGCTAAAATGCAAATAGACTGAATGGCAGAACAACCAGAACAACCGAACAAATGGTCGCTATGATGTGTGCTGACCACAAGGGGCCTGTGCAGAACGTGACAGGTGTCAGCCGCGGCAGGATGGTGGAGCAGGTGAGCGAGGGGAGATGCCAGACCAAGACGGGTGCTAGTCACTGTTATCAGGGCAAGCCTCTGGTGGTTACTGAAAATTCTTTGCTCCGACGTGCTGGCCCCGTTCACACCCACTGTCAATGCCAGCCCTACTTGCACCCACAGCCAGTGCCATAGATGCTGCTCGCACCTGCTGCCAGTGCCCAGCACCAGTCCCGATTGCTTGGTGCCATCAGTGGGTGCGAGCAGTAGCTGCTGGCCCTAATCGCCCCTGAGGGTTTCTCCACCTCCCCCTGCTCCTGAGGGGTGATCAAGGGCAGCAGCTGCCACTCACACCCACTGCTAGTGCCAGCCCCAATCATTCTGCACTATCAGCAGGTGTGAGCAGGGTGGGCACCATCAGCATGTGGGAGTGGCGGGGGAGGGAGCAGGGCTGCCAGCAGACAGGGGACCAGGGGCCGAGACAGGAGGGGTTGTGAGGGAGAACGGAGGATAGGCCGAGACCTGCACCTGTGCCTACCACAGCCTCGCAGCCCACAATTCCTTTCAAGGTGCATGAATTTTGTGCACTGAGCCCCTAGTAATAATAATAAAAGAAAAAGGCGCCTTACATAGAGATGCATTTCTTTTCAAGTTGGTTCAGATACTGCAGGCTGATTCTTTTCCATGACTTCTTCACCTTTAAAAATGGGTCAAAGCATATAAAGTTCAAAACCTAAGTTGACATCTGTGCCGGGAGCCACCTTGACAACTTAAGAGACTGACCCAAGCTGCCAGAGCCTGGGAGCTCCTGGAATTCCCCTTTCTCTCCAGTACAGGGATTCCCCTCATGGTCACTGACTGGTCTTACTTTTATCCCTAAAGGACATTTCTTTCATTTCCTTACTTTACAGCACAATCCTTACAGTGTACACTGCAGCTCAGAATATGTGAACTGAATGTTTTAAGCTCTCTAGGGGTGAACCAGGAGAGTCCAATTGTCAATTAAAGAAAATGAGAAGCAACATGATGCACTGTGCCTTTCAGAGGTCAGCTGGGAGGGATTTTCTAGGATACCATGTGAACCTTCCCTCTTCCTTTGGGGATTGATTAGACCATGCCCATCTCTGACCGATAGAAATAGCAATTTTAAAGAATTGTGGGGTCAACTCACATTTTTCAGCCTTTCATTTAATCCTTATAACAACTAAATTAGACTATGATTTGTCATTGCTAGTGTTATATTATTAATGTTCTGCCTGTTGCTGAGAGGGAACTCTGGTGAATCGGTTGAATAATGAATAAGGACTTAAGGTGAGAAAACCCAAGATTGCATTTTCTGTCTTTCTATATAAATTCAAGCAAACTACTTTTATCTGCCTGAAGATCTGTCTCTTCATCAATAGAATTGTCCTAAAATACATGTCATAGACTTAAAAGGAAAAGTAAACTATAGGACATATGTGAAGGTATCCGATACAGTGCTCATAACACTGCTCATTTAATCCCATTTTTAAAGTGAAATTTGTTTATTTGGTTTGGTTGGGTCCATTAAAAAAAAGGACATCACAACTTCCAGAAACTTGGAGATTTGCCTACGGCCTCAGAGGCTATTGTGGCAGAGTAGAATTGAAATTTAAGTCTTTGGAGTGGATGCTATGGTGAACCAACCAGACCCTCCCTCTCCTCACCCTGCACATCATGAGCAAAGCACTCCTTACCCAGCTGCTGGTAGAATTGCTGGCTAAGAACTCACAGTGGCACCTTTCACGGGGCACTGCCTTAAGCCTAAGGGATCTGCCTCACCCAAGAGGAGCCTTCCCCCCACACTACTCACCACTGAGCACAGAGGCCTGGCCACGGCCTACCTTCCAGATAAGCCTGAATGCCCAGCTCAGCTCCAGAGACCCCTGTTGTAATTGCATCATAGTTCACCTTCTCCCTTTGCCACATCTTGCTTCCCTCACCGGTGCTGACCACAGTACACTGCCCAATAAACCTCTGCTCACTAACTTCCATCTCGGAGTTTCCCAGGAACCAGACTTACTACTGTCTCCTGGACTCCAACTTCCATATTCTTGGCACAGCAGTACATAGGAGAGTGGGCAAAACTTTTTCCACAATAAACCTATATCTGCCTGTCAAGTTATCAGCAAATCTTTTAAGAATATAAAACAGAACCTGTAATTGTGGATAGTTTCAGGGCAGCGTCAGTGTCATGAAGAACAGGGTCCAAAGCAAAAGTAAACACCAAAAATAACCTTCTGCCCTTTGTTTTGTACAATGAGACACAAAGTGTTTGGATAAAACTAGCTCTTGCTGTCAAGACATTGCAACCGAATTGTGCAGGATATTAACTCTCCACAGAGGAAGAGGGCCAGGATGTGCATACTACCCAGAAACCCCTGCTTCAGGGGTCTGCCTCCATCAAAATGCAGAAACAACGCATATGGGCAATTGCCCACACAGTAGTCACAGACCACTCCATAGAAACTTGTCAGTGCAGCCTTTTTGGAAACCATGCATCTCACCCACGGGGATCTTCTCCAAGTAAATGTGCTTCTGTTGCCATTGCCCCTCGAGTCGAGTTGATTGGTTCAAAAGAGGATCCCAGAGTCAAGCCAAACCAATCAAATGCTCTCTCCTAGTGTTTGGACTTTTAAACAAAGGGACCCAGAAACTGTTGGTCTCACTAATGTGAAAGTGCAGAACAATAATTTGGATAATACATCTTAGAAATATAGTCCAATCTTGCCACCTCAGATGATGATAAATAACAACCACTCTTAACACTGAAGCAGTGTCAGATGCTACAGTGGGAATCCTAAGTAATATTAATAGTCCCAAAGTCTTATGTCAAGCAAATGCAGAAGTTCCCCAGAGAAAGATGCTGGACTTAGAAGTCCAGGAAGCACAGAGAATACCAAACAAGAGGAACCTAAAGAAGATCACACCAAAACACATCATAATTAAAAAATCAAGGGCTAAAGACAAAGAGAAAATCTTAAAAGCAGCAAGAGAAAAACAGTTATCTACAAGGGAATGCCCATATGACTGTCAGCTGATTTCTCAACAGAAACTATGCAGGCCAGAAGGGAGTGGCAAGAAATATTCAAAGTGATGAATATCAAGGACTTTCAACTAAGATTACTCTGCCCAGCAAAGCTATCATTTAGAATTGAAGGTCAGATAAAGAGCTTCACAGACAAGGAAAAGCTAAAGGAGTTCATCACCACCAAACCAGTATTATATGAAATGTTGAAGGGTATTCTTTAAGAAGAGGAAGAAGAAGAAAAAGACAAAGATCAAAATATGAACAACAAAATGGCAACAAATACATACCTATCAACAATTGAATCTAAAAATCAGAATAAATGAATAAGAAATATAATGAACAGAATAAACTGGTGAATAAAATAGAATCAGAGGCATGGTAATGCAACAGACTATTCTCAGAGGAAAGGGGGTGGGGGAGGTGGGAAGAGATTAAACAAAGATCTTATATGCATATATGCATTACCTATGGACACAGACAATAGGGTGGCAAAGGCCTGGGGCAGGGCGGAAACCAGGTGGAGGGGGACACTGGGGGGAAAAAGAGGGATATCTGTAATAATCTCAACAATAAAGATTAAAAAATAAAAGAACAGAAATGTCTACAATAGAGGCTAAGTAAAACAAGCTATGAACAAGATATGATGAAGTAAAACAAGATATGATGAAGCCATTAGCATGATGTTAAAATATTTGGCTGTTTTAAAGGTAACTACAACATAGTTCTAAGTTTTAAAATGTATTCTTTTTTAAATATACTACAATGCAAATTTAGCTAAAAATAAAGGTATGTTTTCACTCAAACAAAAACATCTGGAAGGACATACACCAAATGCTATTAGTGGCTGCTCCTAAGTATTTGAATCATATATAATTTTTATATATTTTCTTTACACTTTTACTCTAAAAATCAGCTATAGTGAATGTATATTGCATTTCAATGAAAAATGCTTTATATTTTAACTACATGCTAAAGAAAATACACTTTATAGGCAGTAGAAGATGGGGGGGTAGCTGTTCATTGAATGACAGAGAATAATTTGGATAATATGTCTTAGAAATATAGTCCAATCTTGCCACCTCAAAATGATGATAAATAACAACCACTCTTACACTAAAACAGTGTCAGATGCTACAGTGAGAATCCAAAGTAATATTAATAGTCCCAAAGTCTTATGTCAAGCAAATGCAAAAGTTCCCCAGAGAAAGATGCTGGTAGAATAAATAATCAATTCTATAAGACTGCACTTCTGGTAAATAGTTCTCTTTGTAGGTTTACATAAACAGGACAAGTTTTAAGTGCATTTAAGATATTAATCATTATACTAACTGTTGATGTATGCTGATAAATATTACAACAATTATGTTCCTAGATTCATATAGCCACCACATGAAGATTGGTGAAAAGAAAACACATTTGGAAAATGTTGAGCCACATAAATAACCATATTAAAAAATGTTTTGTATTAAAGTATTTATAAAATAATTATATCTACAAGTTTATGAACACATCTACCCTTCAAATGTAACTTCCTTTCTTTAATTTCTTCCTATCCCAAACTGGCATGCTCCCCAAACACACACACACACACACACAACACACCCACTCACACACACACATTCTATTACCATGATATCAAAAACAATTAGTTGATCTTTGGGGGTTATTTTTGTTGTTGTTGTTTTGCAGTTTTATCTGATATGTTGTCTGTTTCTGGTTATCCATTTACAATAGAACGTAAGCTTTCTATTTATTTTTGCTACTAAGGAAAATCCAAAGGAAATTGAGTTTCTTTGATTCATAAAGCCACTAAGTTTTTTAACTTCACTGTTTCATTCAAATCACATTGACAGTAAATTGATTAAAGAAAAAAGGAATCAGGATAAAGTTTCATAGAAATAGTCACCTTTCCTTATTTATTGCCAAGAGAAGTGGGACCAAATCTGCACTTTCATTCCAGCCCAGGGAGACAAGTTTCCCTCTGCCTCATGGTTTATGAAGGGATTCTCACTGTCATGCGGGGGAAGAACTGAGATCATGCATTCCACTCTGGTTTGGGGAGGTCAGGAAGTGTGTCCTCCAAGCAGAGAATATCCCAACCTGTGAGCTTGTCAAGGCTGAGAACCCTGTGGGATAGTTCAAACGGGCACAGTGTGTTTGTGCTCTATTTCTTGTTCAGTGCCACTTAACAATTCACAATCCCTGCAGACAATTCCTTTAAAAAAAAGACTTCATTGTGTGTAAAAATTAAATCAACAGTGTTTTAGTTCAGGTTCCACAAGAAGTAGATAGATCCTGAGGCCAGGATTTAAGTGAATCTTTATTTGGAAGGTTCAAGAAACTCCAATAGCAAGGAGAGTTATGGGTAAGGAAAGGCAGCCAGAAGAGAGTAAGTTGTTAAGCAAGTGTGTTGACTCATTTGTGCCATACAAACCAGTCCAACACCTACTGACTTTAGAAATGGACATATAGCTTCTCACACTTCCGTTAGTCATCCAGACGATTCTTTTTTCTGGGCCAGCTCAACTGATCTCTACATTCAGCTGCAGCTCTTCTAGGACCCTAGGGTCTTCAGTGGTCAGACACAAATGTCTAATGGTTGTTCTAGGGGATGTAAGCCGGAACAGCTCATCCCAAAGTCACCTCTCATCCTCCAACAGGCTACCCGGGGTTATAAAATGCCACAATAAAACAAGCTCCAACAAGCAAGCACTTTTCAATCTTCTGATTGGTTCCTGGCCAAAACAAGGTTGGGATCTGCAATGCCATGTTATTTTATGACCACCACCAGCCATATGAGGCAACTGGAATTTAATCCACCAGGGAATCTGATTTAATCTATACTTCAGAATTAATTCATCCCACACTAGGTATGAGGAAACTAGAGTATTTATACACCAGTCTCAGAAGGCCACTCCATGGTTGCTAACACCCCTGCAACTCCAGAGCAGGTAGAGTGGTTCAGAACAGACCTCAAGCACACTGATCCACATGCTGGCAGCTGGGAGTCTTCTGCTACCCACAAATAATAAGTCCTCAGGATAATAATGAGGCCTTGTCTGTGAATAATACCAACAAGATATATTTACTGTTGTTCAAAGTGATTCAAACCACCCACGCCAAATAGTGTGGAGAAAAAAGAAAAAAAGGCCACACGCTAACCTGACAAGCTCAGGAAAGGTCTGCATGACCGTCTTGCAAACTTCAAGACCTAAAGTAACCACAAAGGATGGTCTGAAATTAAAGCCTTAACAAAAAGCAGTTATGGTGGTAGTCCTGTCCCAGGCCGGTATTTTCCCTGACAAGGTCAATTTTTACCTTAACTGGGCCTATTGCCTTTTTTGCATCTATGATAACATATCCTTGAAATGTCTGGGTAACTTGTAACCTCTCTTTTTCCGGACCCCTTGGCACACAACCTAATGTGCCTGGGCGCCAGGACAGATACCAGAAGTTCCTTCACTGTTATCATGTTGATTGCTTACAAAATACTTCTGTTGAATATAGTGAGAAGTGGTCAAGACCGTGCACTCGGAAGTCAAATGCTTGGGTTGGAAGCCTGGTTTGGCCACATACCAGCTATGTAGCTTGGAAAATTCACTAAAGCTGTCAGTGCCTTCATTCTTTAACCTGTATAATGTGGATGGTAAAGTTTCCTATCACAAAGAATTATAGTAAGGAGCAATACATAGAATAATCTTAGAACAACACTGGGAAATATTATGAATGCTAGCTATTTTAGTAGTGAATTACCATTTCCACATACTGACTAGTATGTCATTATCTTGAGTTAAAAATAATTATTTAAAAGTTTACAGATACGATTTAATTGCACCCAGATGTTAGTGAATACCTTAAAGAAGTTAGACTCTGTAAAATTAGAAGCAAGCAGTTCTGACTTCAGTATATTCAAACTTTTTTCTCAGTGTCTTCCTGGTAGATACATTTTTTGTTGTACACAGACACCGATAATACCCACCTGCACATACACACATAAACAAATATATTCACACATACACATCGAAAAGAATGTTTCATGGAGCAGTACTCATTATAATATTCTCTATTCTCTTTTATTTATTTGTTTGTTTATTGAAATGTTGGTAGTAATTGATTTCACCATCATTAATGGTTCCTGACCTAATGTTTGAAAATATACTACATTACCAATCCGTTCAATGAGTTAATTATAGTAAGTCCTCACTTAACATTGTCCATAGGTTCTGCAACTTAAAGTGAAATGATATATAATGAAACCAATGTTACTATAGGTTAATCAATATAAACAAGAGTTAAGTTCCTATGGCATCTCGTGAATGTTATAATAAAATAACTTTGAACAAAACGGCGCTATTAGAGGACGTGCTGCATATGGGAAAATACATGCTTTTCCCATTTCTGGCCTCCCTTCAGCGCATTTCTGCCCTGTAGTGTCAGTGTTAAGTTCTCCCTTGGTACAAAAGGAAACAGATACCTTCTTGAAGATTCCCAGCTAGATCAGACTACCCTGATCTCTGGTCCTGGCATCAGCTGCTCATCCTTCTCGGCAATTTTCTGGACATGGAGGATGTGTGGAATGAAAGCCTCTGCCTGGGAAAAGAAAGACCTCTTTATGACCTAAAATTCTTCTGCCTATTGTGGACGTGCGAGGCATGTATAAGGTTTAGCAAGAAGGGGTCATCAAACCTCCGGAGAGCTGTGAAGAGACTCTTCCCATCCCAGAATAGAAACAATGACCTCTGCCCTTTCGTCCAATTTGTAGCTAAAGCAGCATGCAGCCCAGCATCTAATTTAATTTTTGCTAATTAAACAAAGAGCAAGGTTATAGGGATGGAAATTTTGTAAGGACAAGGCCAGATGGCGTATATTTTTAGATAAATGGTGCTTACCTCCTACCACAAATTCATTTGAAATTACGGTCCACTTGCTTTTTCACCTTTTTCTACTCATGCCAACGGTACATCACTAAATTCTACTTTTAGCATGATTCACTTTTGTTATAAAGCAGATCTCGTGATCTCCACACTTGCAGGTTGAATTAGAGACATGAGGATTCACCACACACACACACTCTCTCTCACACACACACACACACACACACACTCACACTCACACACACACACAGTATTAAATGAGAGTTTTGGAGATAAAGCAAGGTGACCATGACTGCACAGCAATGTGAGTAGACTTAATGCCACTAATTTTTACACTAAAAAATGATTAAGATGGGCCCTGGCAGGTGTGGCTCCATTGCTTGGACTTCATCCTGTGCACCAAAAGGTTACCAGTTCAATTCCAGGTCAGGGCACATGTCCAGGTTGCAGGTTTGATCCCTGGTAGAGGGCAAGGCAGCCAATCAATGCTGCACTCTCACATTGATGTCTCTCTCTCTCTCTCTTCTTTCCACTCTCTAAAAATCAATAAAAATATATTCTTAAATATTTTTAAATAAAAAAGTGGTAAATGTTTATGTGTATTTTACCATAAGTAAAAAATATTTTTAAAAGTATTAAATAGAAGTTCTCTCAAATTCATATTACACATTTAGGCCACCCTCACACCTTACCTCCTCATCACCAAAAAAAGAAAACAAATAAATGTTGCATGTTATGATTTGTTAGGTAAACGTTACTTTTTTAGTTCTTTGAATCTAAATTTATTCATCACCTCTTACTAATTTACAGCTGTGGGGAACAACCAGAGAAAACCTCTTAATCTCATATTTACTCAAAAGTTTCCACCTCATTACTGAAAAAGTTCTCCGTAATAAATATTTATCCATAAATTGGCTAATATTGTTACTGATGGCAGAACTGACATATTAGTGTGTCAGAAACCTATTGGCACTCAAACTGAGCTTCAAAGGTAATGAAAAAATATTCAAAAAATCATATAAATATGCTATTCCAGAAAATATGAAAATGGATGACTTATTCAAAGGTTCTGCTTGGCTACACCCTGAAAACTAAAAGGAAAAAAAAGGACATTTTATTTGTGTGCCTTCATTAAATGAAGCCTTGAAGAAAGCCAAGGGAGCAGTTCATTTAACATGTGTTTCTCACTGACCTTGTGAGGCATCTGAACAAAATTTTTAAAATAAAAGGATGCTGTGAATAAGTATCTTCTCTTACCGTTGAATTTTGATGGTCTTATAAGCCACTGAAACTTCACCTTTGTAGTTAATGTTATCAGCAGAATCTGCTTCTAGTCATCTGTGAATAGCTTTGTTGTTACTTCTTGGCCTTTTGGCTAAAATCAAGTGTTGTGAAAAGCTTTGTTGTAGTTTCCAATTACCATAGTGTATATGATTCTTGCTCATGCTCATTACCCAAACCAAACATTCTACTAAGAACAAAGTTACTTCATGTAAGGTTCATTTTAAAAAATCTTTTAACTCTAGGTTTTCCTCACAGTGCTTGAATACTGCATTGAACATTTCAGTCTTTTTTTTTTTTTAATTGTTGTATCCCATTAATTTATATTCAAATCACATCCAAGCACACGCCACCCTCGCTACCAAACACCTGGATGGGTCTCAGGAAAACTGCATGATCATAATGCAGGAAAGAGGACTGGGGGTGCCCACAAGTTTAACCCGCCCAGAATTTCATTTAAGACAGCCTCAAAAGGTAGTGTTCTCCCCAGAACCCCCAACTGCTCGGGTAAATCACAGTCCTATAAAATTCTTACACTGCAATCCTATCAAATGTAAACTCTGCCTGTAAATCCTATTTTTCACTTAGTACTGGATCTCCTGCCCACTATGATGGGTGACGTGAGGGCAGAGAAACACACAAGCAAGGCTTCTGTCCTCAGAAGTTAACTGTCCAGGGAGCCTGGTCCCTTCTGCTTATCCTCTGACCCCCTTGCCTAATTCCCTCCCTGACCATGCCAGGCACACACCTGCAGGAAGGCATGTGCGATTTCCACCCAAATGAACTGCACATTCATAACAAAAGAAAATTGCTGGGGTCTGACCCCAGCAGGTCCAGAGGTCCCCAAAGGTGTGGATGGAGTCGGCGAAGAAGGAATGACACGAGACAGCGTTCAGTTGATCAGCAGCCTTGTCAGGATCTCTAGCCACAATCTCCAGCCAAGTTCTGTGTCCATGTTCTCTTGCTAGGTTCTCCAGCCAGGTTCTGTCCAGTTTCTCCAGCCAGGTTCAGTCACCAGGTTCTAGTCAGGTTCTCTTGCCATGTTCTATCCAGGTTCTGTAGCCAGGTTCTGTCTCTAGGTTCTTCAGCCGGGTTCTCTCGCTAGGTTCTGTCTCTAGGTTCTGTTGCCAGTTTCTGTCCAGGATCTTTTGCCATGTTCCATCTCTAGGTTCTGTCTCTAGGTTCTGTGTCTAGGTTCTGTCTAGGTTCTGTCTCTAGGATCTTCAGCCAGGTTCTCTCTCTAGGCTCTGCGTCTAGGTTCTGTCGCTAGGTTCTGTCTCTAGGTCTGTGTCTAGGTTCTGTACATTTCAGTCTTAATTCTAGACTTGAAATCTACCTAATTCAAACATAGTAGCTTCACACCACTCTTGTGCCCCATACCACATCTCCTGATTCCCATAACAATTGATCATATAGGAAAAACATTACAACCAAGGGGACAAGGAAACATAAAATTTAAGACTGGCCATACAAATACCTGTTTTATAATGAACAGGACCTGCTTAAGTAAAGCATATTTTGTGTCACTGTCCAAATCTAGAACTAAAAGAAAGTTCTACATAGAAGCCCTCAAAGTTCCCAATAAAAAATTTTGTATTTCTGTTCTGTTCTGTAGTATACAACCACTGTACTTACTATAAGGAGTTGAAGGGAGATAGTCAAATATACCTAGAATTTCAAGGACAGATAGTATGAATAGCCCTAATTAGATCATATTTCATACAATTACCAATAACCAAATTATATCAACAGCAAAATATAAAAAAATACTTGTCAACAGAGATTTCAAAATTAACATAAGGATCAGTAGATGAATATTTATATGTGTACACCTTGAGTTATAAACCTTTTGATAAATAAGGAAATCTCAACTTTAGAGCTTAGAAGTCCTAAATCTATAAATAAGGAAGTGTAGCTCACCCAAAATGGTAGTGGCATTTTGTTTTGCATTAAACAAAGAGCTATTAAATAGTTATGAAAAGTGAAAGATACCAAATGCATTTCAGATATTGCCAATTCACATTACTTTCATCTTTGAAGACTCCTCCTAAAACCTTTTAGGCTCACATCCAGAAAACCTTTCCAAATGACTCATATCAAACTCTTTACCATCAGTCTTCTGCTCATTCTACTGCCTCCCAAGAACTGTTGCTTTTTCTATTCCCAATCCTGATGCTGATTATTACTAACACCTACCATTCAACTCAAGAAAAAACAAAGGAATGGGATTAGAAAAGTAAAAAGGGGAAGAAAAAGGTAGAAAAACATGTGAGGAATGAATGGGATGTAAAATTATTATTACAATAGGGCAAAATAGCTCATTCCATTCTTTTCCTTTTTCCTAACCATGAATTAAAAACTTTTCTAGTCATAATAGTTAATATTCACTAAGAACCTATTATGAGCCAGGCATTGCTCTAAGATCCTTACAAATATAATCTAATTTAATACTAACAACATTTCAATGAGGTAGGTACTAATGATATTCCATTTACAAACAAAGAAGTTGAGGCACAGAGAATCTGAGTAACTTGACATAGCTCACACAGCTAATAAGTAACAGACCTGGGATTCAACTCACACCATCTAGTTCAGGAAGCCATATTTGTACCTAATGTGTTAGGTTGCTTTTCTGCATGAGAGGACCTGCTAACTGCATTCACCCATGGGTTCCATTACAGTGCTGTGCACTCAGGGGGATGTTGGGGCTTAGGATCCATTCCTTTAATAAACATTTATTATAAACATACTATAGCTTTAGCTACTTGAAAGGATCACAAAAAAATGAACCAATCATAGCTCAAACCTTAGATAAACAGTCTAGTGGAGGATATATTATTACAACACAGTAGAAACAGTGCTTATAGAACTATGTGCAAGTTGCTATTGGGGATATGAGGGTGAAGTGACTGACTTCTTGGAGAATGTGAGGAAAATGTCACCAAAAAAGTGATAAATAATCTAAGATTTTTTGAAAGGCGAGTAAAAGTTTCCAGAAAATAGGGAAGGTGGAAGAAGTAGGTATTCATGTTTTGGACAAAAATGAAGATTCATTTCTTAATAAACAAAAATCAGGGCACACATACACAAGGGTTTGTGCTAGGCCCATGAAAGAAACACAAGTAAATATAATGCAACTAGAGGCCCAGTGCAAGAAATTCATGCATGGTAGGGTCCCTAGACCTGGCCAGTGATCAGAGCCGACAGGAGCCTTCCTTGGTTCTGTGCCGCCCTCTGGTGATCAGCGCACATCATAGTGAGCAGTCGAACTCCCGAGGGGACAATTTGCATATTAGCCTTTTATTGTATAGGATTCCTTCTTTCAACAAATGTATAATCTAGGAGGGACGATAACACACAAATGAATATTACAAGGCTATATGCCTTTTAAATACTCTAAGTCTTATAGAATATGCCCTTTGGTGATCTCAGAGCTTCTTAGAAAGAATCCAAAGAACTCTGGGGAAATGACACTTAGTCTACTTTTATAACCCTGAGTCCAGGAATACAGCTGGTTCAGGAGTCTGAGGGTAATGGAAGAAGGCTGCATGTACTGCCGTAATCATACTTGCATTATATATAATGCTGAGCTTCAGGAGGTCGACCTGGACCAAGTGAGGAGTGTCAGACGTATCCAGACTGGATAGCATGATGCAGAACACGCGGCATGGAAAGGGGCTTATTACACTTCTAGAAAGACTTGCAATCTGCACTCACAACTGCTGGAATCCCTGGTTCAATGGGGCACTAAGAAGCTTGCATCTTTGTACTGGAAGATGATGCTGATCTTACTTTCATTTTACTAACTACACATCGTACTATACTCTTAACATAAGTAAAATGTTATTGATTTACTCAAAGGGTTATCTATGTCTTATCTGTGGAATCAAGCCTGCTAAGAAAACTTTCCAGTATGGCAGTGGGCAAGGAGTTGAACAAATTATATAGGAGTTCAGAAAAGGAGGCTACTGTTAATTAAATAATCAAAGAGGTCTTGGAGGAGGGGGCATTGAAATGATAACTAATTAAATTTATCATCAATCAAGATTTCAGTCTGATGCAGCCCCTTCCTGATTGATACATTCACTCATTAGATAAGTTAATATATTCAACACATTAAAGTCTAGGCTTGCAGGTGCTGGAGACTTCCTGCCCTTTACAAGGACTGATTTTATAATTTGTTTGTAAAGAAAAAACTCTTAGTTCCCTCATTCCCAAGTTCTTACAGGTATCTTCTGATACTGACCAAGTATGTCAAGAGTAACAATAAACATCTATTACATAGTTCTTTACAATTGATAGAGTATTTTTTTTAAGATTATTGTTTCGTTTGATTCCCTCAGTATCCCTGTGAAATATTGGTCAAGTTTCGGGACTTGCCCCAGGCACCTTGTCCAGTAGGTGGACACACCAGCCTTTTTCTGTTATCTCACCATTGAGTCCCAGTTCTGACTGAACCCACTTTGGGAACTCCTCTCAATCTAAGAATTATAATCTCCTTTCCTTTCTCTGAAATTGCTTCCCCTTATCCTTACCCCGCCACAGGCAGCCACATTGTACCACAGAAATCTCCACTCAGACCCTAGTTAATATACATTGAATCAAGCCAGAAAATCAGATTACCTAAAGAAAGACTTGACATTTGACACCAAGATAGAATTTATCTCTCCAGGTTCCAGGAAATAAAGTATGGCAATTTAAGATCTGTGAGGGGCCCATTCCATTCTGAGAACAAATGTTACAGAGAGTCTGCAGAGAGAGGGATGAAGTAGAAGCACAAAGGGAATCGGGGAATAGACATGGAGTACCCAGTGGCTTTGTAATCCCCATTCCCGTCCATTGAGACCTAGCTATATTCTTAGCCCTATACCCTATTTTCTGTCTATTATTCCATTTCTTAAAGACTGGGTCTTAAGTAGTAATATCACAGAATATGTGTAAGACCAGTTAATATTACCTCATTCACTAAGGTACAGTGACCAATGCATAGAAAGGGAAGGGAGTGAGGGAGTCAGGGAGGGAGGACAGGAGAGAGGGGAGGTTATTTTCTATATATGTTAATTGTAGCCACAATCTCTCAAACCTCCCATTCTATTCCACTGTAGAAAAAGTAGATTGATGGCCTGGGTTTCAAAAATGATGCATGTGCTTGGTACGGGAACAATGGATTTTTGTGGGGGGAAAAATTTTCCTCACACTAATTTTTTAAAAAATATATTTTTATTTATTTTTTTAGAGAGGAAGGGAGAGGGATAGAGAGAAACATCAATGATGAGAGAGAATCATTGATCGGCTGCCTCCTGAACGGCCCCTGCTGGGGATCGAGCCCGCAACCTAGGCATGTGCCTTTGGCCCAAATGGAACCTGGGACCCTTCAGTCCACAGGCCGCAGGCCGATGCTCTTATCCGCTGAACCAAACTGGTTAGGGCCCCACACTAATTTTAACAGTGCTTTTGAAAGGAGTTTTGGGGGTAAATTAGGAATTTTTAGGGGGAAATAGGCAGGCTTTAAAAAATTTTAGAAATTAAGGGGCTCCATGGAAAACACACAGGGCTACAGAGCTGGGAGAGGGTACATTTTCATAACACAAGGGAGACTGGAAGAAGTTCCATTTCCATAAGACAAGGGAGAGGCAACAGTTATATTTCCATAAGATAAGGAAACTGGGAATAGCAAAAAGGTCTATATTTACAAAATAAAGGAGGAAGAAAGCCCAGAGGGAATAGGAGAACAATGAGGGGGGAGGGCCTCACAGGTCCCCCATATGAAGTTTGACCTTTGAGCCCAGGAGTTACTATAGTAACCAATTCAAAGGGGAATAGTGACATCAGAGGGGATAGGGAATAGTGACCAATCAAAGGGGATATCAAGGCACCAGGATCTGCAGCCTTTATAAGCCATAGGGAAAAGGAACACAGTGGGACCCTTCCCCCCTCCCCATGTGGGAGTCCGTACTTGTTTTTCAATAAATTTCTCCACCTTTGCTATACCATCTTCCATCTGTGGATTCATTCTCCAACTCCAACGGACAAAGAATATGGGGAACCATCCTGCCCAGGGGAACACGGTGTGTTCCAGTCCAAAATCCCGTATTACTTTGAGCAAATGAACCAGGTAAATGGGTTTGAGAGTGGGGGATAGGAACTGTGATAGGGGGAAGCGGGGGAGCATAGCTAAATCATTTGGAAATTCAGAGGCGTCTTAAAGAAAAAACTGGTACAAATAGAAAGGAAAACTTTGTATGAAAAAATGCTGAGAAAGAAGAATGGATGACACTTAGCAACCAATTGGCTCTGTGAGACAGTTGGGGCAAGATAACTGTCCCAAGTCCAGGGCCTGGGTGATTGTAAGAGTGATAAGACCAGTGATCAAATCTGAAATTGGGAAAAGCCCTGATTTAAGGGGTTAGGGCTCATCTGTATACGCAGCATCTGGCCTACAAGGGTAGAAATAGCTGCCAATCCAGGAGGAAAGACATGGGATTCTTCAACGGGGCTGAGAGTTGACACAACTCACTTGGGCAGACCTTCACAGACAGAGAGATAGTAGGTGGAAAGATCAGTGACTCCAGAGATTGAAAACTGCTAAAGAGTATAAAATTGGTAGAAATAAGACAGACTAGGAAGCGCAGACAAGCACAATAGGGAAACTGAGACAGTTAAACAGCAACTTGCAGCCACCTAGTAAATCCAGTCTTCCCTAAACCAAGGACACTTAAGAGTAAATGGTTTGCACTGCTCCTCCCCAACCAGAGGGTAAATAGCTTAAATCACCCTACTCAGGGAGACAGATAATAGAAATGCAATTAGTGCCATTTGCCAACCACACCCAAGGACAGTTGAAACTAAGAGAATAAATCTCATTTTGGTGCATTTGCATAAAGCTGATGAATATTCTATTGAACACCCCCCCCCCCCATAAAGGCCAAGCCTTTAAAAGAAAGGTCTAGTGTAAGTTCTCCCTTCCAGGTGCAGCTCCGTCTTTCCACTCGTACCCATCACCTGCCTTCTTCCCCCACCTCCTAAATGCTAAGGAACCCAGAAGCTTGCAACCAGGGCAGCAGTGGGCAGTGGCAGTTCACCCCAGGCAAACCCCCTGAGCCTCTCCTCAAGGTCCCCTTTTCTCTAACTTCTTAGTGAGCAAAGCATATGGCAATATGCAAGTTATTTATTAATACACTATAACAACTTTGGTAATGGAGCTAATTACTATCATTCCAATATAGTAATTAGCAAGAACATCATTTTTAAAAACTGCGATGTGTAAGGAAATTCACACACATCAATGATTTCTACTGTAATAGAATCACAGTATATATTAATGCAATGTAGCACTCCTGGGCTCCATGGTTTGGAACCAACATTCATAATTGAAAAAAATCCTAAGTTTTAGTTTAAGTTTAATAAAAATAAGAAATTTTTTCTATGAACTTGCAATCACAGACTCCTGGTTAAGAACCTCAGATTAGATTGTCCCTTTTATAAACAGCACAAATACAATTGGTGCTCACCCATTGTGATTATTAACTAAATAAGCACAAGCTTTTACCTTCTGGAACTATTAAGACTATTGAGTGATCAGAGAGCACACATATAGCTATGACTACAGCTGGCAAGGGAAAGATGGGAGTCCATGGATGTGGAGAATCTCTGATACACTCTGAGAAACAATGTCCAGGAAATTGCTTCCCCACCAGATTGGCTCCCAGACAGGCCCTGCAGAAGGATGAGCACAGTGGGGCACCTTCAGCCACCCTGGCCCAACATGATTTGCTCTCTGTGTCCTGAAAACCCACAATGTGCAAGTGGCAATCTTAAGTGTCTGTGTCATGTTGCTAAGTACGTATCTCTCTGTAGTATTTTGATTAAAATTCTACCAGAAGAAAGACTTGGTTCACCAAAATTTTAAATTAATGAAATTACGATCGTTGGAATTGTATAATATACATGAAATACTTAGAAAGCCAAACCACAGACATATAGATTTCTTTTTGTTTAGTTGGTTGGGTGATTGTTGTTGGTTCGGAGTTGTATTTATTGTAAAGGTTGGGGGAAATTGTCCTTAACCCAGATGTTAACAGACAAAGTGATTATTTGATGATATATGAGATAGGAAACAACCACAAAGAAGGCAATAATGAGTAATAGGTGAGGACCTTCAGAGCATTACTCAAGCCTGAATATATTATTTGCCCACCTAAAACCAAGTGTATTAGTTCCCTAGGACTACTATACCAGATTACCACAAAACTGGTGGCTTAGAACAACAGACATTCATTCTCTTATCGTTCTCCAGGCCAAAGTCCCAAGTCAAGAAGTTGGCAGGGTTGGTTCGCTCTGCAGGCTCCGAGGGAGAATCTGTTCTTGCCTCTCTCCCAACTCATGGTGGCTGCCAGCAACCTTGGTGTTACTTGGCTTGGGACTGCATCACCCAGTGTCTGTGTCTGTCTTCTCTTGGCCTCTCTCTGCATCTGTGTCTCAAATCTCTTTTTTCTTTCTCTTATAAGAACATGAGTTATTGGACAGGATGGTCTCATCTCAAGATTCTTAACTAATTCCATCTTTCAAAGACTCTATTCCCAAAGGAGGTCACATTCACAGGCACTGGGGACAAATATTGGGATATATCTTTTGCAGGGAGGATACAATTCAACCAACTACACCAGAGAATCCTAAAATTCCACACAGCCTAGCTATGGAGGCTTTTGGTAAAAGATGGTCAGAGGTGATGCAAAGCTTAAAGCATTTTTTATAGACAGTATTAGTAAATACAGTGGGGCTTTGACTTACAAGCTTAATTCGTTCAGAGACCGAGCTCGTTAAGGAGCTCGTTAACTCAAATTACTCTTTCAATTCAATGCCAAAAATCGGCCGAGAGACAGCTGGAATCTCAAAAAACTCGTTAGTCGGGACACTCGTAAGTCAAGGCCCCACTGTACTTCTGTGTAAAAACGGCACATCATAAATTCCTAGCATTTGCAGATCTGTGCAATAAACACCAGGAATATATGTAGCTATAGAATTGAAGTAGAGTTGGTACAGCCTGTTTAGTTGACATAGAAAGTTATTTTAGAGACTTTGAGAAATTATAGACACAAACCAGGAATTCCTGGCAATCATCTCTGAAGTAAGATGTGCCCAGGCCAGCTCCAGAGGGTGTGGGCCATTCTGTGATGTAAAAACAGAATGAAGACATATGTCCCCTTAGTCACTGCTGCCTAAGGGTGTGCCTGTTTCTTTAGTGAAATAGGCTGAGTATCCTCCAACCCATGCTGGAGCTATTACTGAATTAAGATACCCTGTCTATATTTGTTCTTATTTATTTTTCATGTGTTTTAAGTCATTTTATTTCAACTAGTGGTATGTAGCCAACTCTTCTAAACTAATGCTTCTAAACTAATGCTTTTACTAGTACATGAAGTCCTGAAAGAGTGGATTAAAAAGGCTCTTAATGCAGTACAAAGACAAATGGCATCTGACCTGGGCAGCCCAACTGATGCTTGCGGTTCAGAAAGGGGGGACTACCTGATGTCCGAATATAGGTATTCTTGTTTGGGTCCAACACCCTTCACATATCCTAAGATTTTGAAAGCTAGGTGCCAAGGTATGGTGACGTGGCCTTTATCCACATATCTGATTCATTATTTTCCATGTCTTCAGAATAGAAAGCATATTATCATGTAAATATTAGAAGTATGCATGCAAAGGTATAAATGTATTATCAATCTATTTATTCATTTTATTTAATGATACCATGCAGTTCTTTGTACGTGTATGGTCCTTCTTAGACTTACTAAGGAGATTAACCCTGTCTTGCTAGAAAGGACCCTGTCTTATTCTTCTGTAGTATCTCTCACAGTGCCCAACACAGCTCCTAGGATACAGTGAATCCGTGATCAGGGGTAGCTAAGAGATTTCCTAATGCGATCTAGTAACCGCATTACTAAATGGTTGTTCCTTTTGTGGAAAGTACCACCTACACATGTGCTGCTGTGAAAGATTCACGTTGAATTGACAATGCTCAATGATTTTCTCACTGAAGCAACAAGGAAATCTGGGTTTCGGGAGCACCTAATTGTACTGGTACATTCTGTGCAATTTGTAAAATGGGATTACAGTTGTACCTGCACAAGGGGGTTGTTGTGAGGTTGAAATAAGTCAATATTTGGAAAGTGTTCAGAAGAGTATCTGGCACATAAAAGTTCTAGGTAAGAATTTTTACTAATAGCACGTTGGTATTATTGTTATTCGCTGGCCTTACAGAAATAGGTGTGTTTGAAGGAGTGAATGCAATAATGCATCTTTTATTCTGCATTGCTGGTGAAGAATGTCTTCCAAACTATTGAAGTTACTACCTTTAAATAATCAATTAGTCAGGATTGAGCCCCTATTGTATGCCATGCACTGTCCTGTTGTAGTATAGTAACACAGAATTAAAACAAGACAGTCCCTGCCCTCACAAAGCTTACACTCCAGTGGGAAAAGAAATATATAAGCATATCAATTTATAAAAAGATACTCTCCTATAATATGTACCATGAAGAACACAAAATCATGTGATATGATATACAGTGACTGCCTGAAAGGTGGGCGAGATCATTTGAGCTAAGAAGGTCATTAAAGGCTAGAGGGAAAGTTAAGCTGAAACCAGAATAAATGAAACAGTTTGGTAGACCTGAGCAAAAGCCCAAGCAGAGCCACTGCACTGTGCAAACGTCCTACAACAGGAACAAATTACCTAAATGCTGTCAGATATGACCTGGTGGAAAGGAATAAACTAATAACTGGGAAAGAAAGAGGGTAGTGCAGGAGGGAAGCCTTTATGAAGGCAGCATAGGGCAGGATCCAGAGTATATCTGGAGGGAATGGCCTTCCATAGGGGCAAAGAGATTTGGCAGAACGTGAGAATGAATACGGTGGCATCTTAGAACTAGTGGCAGGAAAATGAAATAGTGGTGCGATCATAACATGTGAGCTAGTGGAAAGGAAGGAGAGAAAGGTTAAAGGAGTAATTTCAAAGAGAATTGAATATGCATGGCAGGTACTGAAGGATGGCACTTAGTGTGGTGTGCCTTGGCCATGTGTGGTCATGGTTTTGGAATGATTCTAGCCAAAACAATTGTTTGATTTTTCTCCAGCCACATTTAGCTGCTTGAATGGAGGTGAAAAGTGGACAGTTAGTTGAGGGAAACCAGGGTTGAGATTTGCCAAGCAAGGAAATTGGACAAAGATGGTCAAGCAAATCAAGAAGCATTTGCAAGAAAATGGTCATAGTAGTATGCAGGAAATCGTAGGTGGGTAAGAAGGGAAGTGAAAAGATAGAGGAAGGAAGAGCAAGAAATAAATATAAAAGATTAACAACAAGGGCAGGGGCCTGGAGGGCTAGATGAATTTAAAAACTAGCGAGAGAGAGGGATAAACAAGGTCAGTGAGTTGTATGGACAAAAGGTTATGATCTGAAATGAGATGTTTGACATGAAAGTGCGCCATGGTCAGTTCTGAAAAGGGGGATGTGGTAACCATGTGAGTGGTGCCTAAGGAAGAAGGAGGTCAGGTCAATATCAAAAACTGACTTCAAAATTTTCAATACAATCATTTTGGATAGAAATGCCATAAATGGTTTTTTATACCATTTCTTGTATTATTGGAGTAGACAAAACATAATAGGGTTATCAACATGAAGATAAGTTATATGATGCCATACATGAGAATTCCCCAGCATTTCCTGGATGTTTGGCCCTTGCAATAAATTATCCCAGACACTTGTACTTGGAGTCCTTGGGCTGCCATTTGGAGTTTCCCTGTCTCTATTTGTTCCTTCCAGGTCTAGTAGCCTGAAAAGTGGACTTCTTAGCATTAACTAAAACATTCCTGAGTGCGGGTCTTACAGGCACCCTTATAATTGAAATCAATGAACTTGACTGAATCAGTCTGGGTTTCTTAAGGGTCCTTTACTAAGTTCCTTCCCTCTGACCCAATGAGGTTTATTCTTTGAAAAGGAGGCGGGGGCACCAGGGTTAGTAGATGTCAACCCCACCTAAATAAATAAATAATTTAATTAATTAATTAATAAGCTTTTATTTCTAGTAAGTAAATTTTGGTGAGAACTGATAAACTTCTTTTCTCTATTTAAATGTCTAGTGCTAATTTAAAACATTTACCTCATTTATTCATTATTTTCTTGGGGGAATAGCCATTAAGTTATGAATGGCCCTGGATTTCAGTTCAGAGTTAAAATAGTTCTGAGCCAGGGTTTTTAGTAATTCACATTTGAATGACATCAAAAACTTATTACCTACCTCTCCACTGCCTCCAAACATTCTTTCCCTGGTGGTCTTACTCATGTATAAAATCTATCACACATTCACTGCTTTACAAAATGCAAAAAAGCACAAATTAAGAATATTCCCAAATAGCCACTAGCCCAACCAAATCAGATATTTAAAAGGGCCCAGTAGAGTAAGCCATTTATTTTGTTTTCCTCCTCTTCCTTTTTGTAATGATAAAAATATTTTCTACTTACACCAATTGAAAGCACATGTCCACAACCCTTTTTCCTGTAATGATTATATAAGAATGCAGAAGACTGTTCCGAGGAATCAAAACTGTCACAATGGCTTCCCCAATGTGAAGAGAGAAGTCTCTACTCCCTTGTATATAATGAAGGCCGATCTCCTTCCACAGCCTGCTTACAATTGCTAACTCCTGGGACTTACTATGCAATATCACGCTGCAGAGACAGTTCCCGAAGAAAAAAAAGGCACAGGATCTCCATTTCCACAAATGCTATTGCAGGCATGGGAGATATGGAGTTGAAAAAGAAGTAATTAAGTGAAAAGGTTATAGTAGAAAGGGCAGCTGAAAAAAACCAGCAGCCTGGGAATAGCAAGAGATAAAGTAGCTGGAGGCATTTGGCCTTTTCTGAATAATTCTATCACAAAAAAAATGGCCGGCAATCAGTAGAGGTGGTTACTTGAACATTCCACTTTAGTTGGAGAAGCACAGATGTAATCTCATCAATTATTTTTCACATGAATGCTTTCAAAGATCCTACATTTCTACAGAACCTCTTTTATGGGCTTCCATCAGTCCATCGCGTTCTCTTCAAACCACTCATTCATTCAACAATATTTGTTGGAATATTTCAAACAATACTTGAAGAAACACACACAATGTTTTATAACTGCCCATAATAATACTTTGAGGTTTTCTTACCAGAATGAAATGTGTTTTAGAAGAGTTACTGACTTAATGGGTGGGGGTGGGGGTGGGGTGGGAAGAAATAAGCAATAGTGACAGCATTTTCAAAAAACTATAAAAATTCAGTGAAGATTATACATCACTTGGTGTTACCGTAAATTTTGTCAGTTTTAAAATATTTTTTTAATTGTACGGGAGTAGGTTTAAACACAGGAAATAAATATAGGCCATTTCATTATGCCTTTATTGAGACACTATTATATGCCAGTCACCATTCCAGATGTTATATATACAACAGATCGCAAGTTACACAAAAATTATTTATCCTCATGACTCTTGCAATCCAGGAGGAAAGACAAGTCATAAACATAAGAAATAATTCCATTACAGTGTGTTAGAAAGTCATGAGGACTGGGGAAAGAAAGTGGAGGAAGGTGAAGCAAGTGAAGGGGCTAGGCGTGCATAGGTGTAATTTTAAACAGGACTTCCTTCACGGCTCTATTCTGAATGCTCTCAAAGTTTCATTGCTACGTGAAAAAAGCAAAATACACAAGAATGTGACTAGTAGCCTGCCATTTGTATTTGCGGGGGGCATGGCTTCAATATTTTTATATTAAATTTATTGGGGTGACATTGGTTAATACAATTATAGGTTTCAAGTATACAATTTGATAATACATCATCTCTATATTGCATTATGTATTCACCACTCAAAGTCAAATCTATTTTCATCATTATACATCATCACCCTTTACGCTTTACTACCTCCCACCTGTATTTTTAAAAAATATTTTTATTGCCCTAGCTGGTTTGGCTCGGTGGATGGAGTGTTGGCCTGCAGACTGAAGGGTCCCAGGTTCAATTCCAGTCAAGGGCACATGCCTGGATTCAGGGATGAGAGAGAATCATTGTTCAACTGCCTCCTGCACACCCATCACTGGGGACCAAGCTCGAAACCCAGAATGTGCCCTGACTGGGATCAAACTGTGACCTCCTGGTTCATAGGTTGACGCTCAAACACTGAGCCACACAGGCAGGGCCTCCCACTTGTATTTTTAAGAATAAGTATATTTGCTTTTATATGCATAGTTCATCTATGTAAGGAGCTTAGCAAATCATTAACATGGTTGCCTCCAGTCAGGAGAACTCAGTGTCTGGGGGAAAATGCTTTTTAAAGCACCCCCTTCTTATCTTGAATTCTATACTTGTGCATCAGTTTTTAAAATATTTTAATTAATTCTTTAAAATGAAGTTTTATATAACTTAAAATAATCTGTAGTTGTTAAATGAATTATTTGACAACTAATCTGTGAATATAAAATAAATCTCCTGTATTTGGTATTTCCCTACCAGTCTGATAGAAAAAGTTTAATAATTATCTTTAAGGCAGAAAAATAGTTTAGCAAGTAACTGATCTTTACAGTCAAAAATACGCAGAAAAATACATTCGTTATTCTTATTCTTCTGTTTTCCTCCTATGACCTGCTTTATACTCATCTCATTTCTAATTCTGATGGAAGGTGAACAGGCCAATGGATGAAGCTACATTCAGTCTTTTTTTTTTCTTTTTTTTTTTTGGTCTTCTCCTTTGTATGTGAAAATACAACTAACCATCCTTTACTGGCAGTAGGCACAGATTGGCAGGATGCTGGAATTGCCTTTACCAATAATACTTCCAGTACAAACAGTAACTGTCACCCACAGTCGAAAGTTGAATCAACTTACTAACATGTTTCTCCATCTCTTCAAACTATTTTGAACATCATGTTCTTTGATAACATCACAGCTAAGTGACCTCCCTTGAGGCCAGCAGGTGTGTCTTGGGCCACGTCCAGGCTTCTAGTGGTTAGTGAGTCCCAGGGGTGGGCAAAGTTTTTGACTCGAGGGCCACAATGGGTTCTTAACCTGGACCGGAGGGCCGGAACAAAAGCATGCATGGAGTGTTTGTGTGAACTAATATAAATTCAAAGTAAACATCATTACATAAAAGGGTACGGTTTTGGGGGGGGGGGGTTAGTTTTATTCATTTCAAATGGGCCGTAGTTTGCCCACGGCTGGGTTAGTCAGTTCATAGCCCTAGCCAGGACCCCAGGAGAAAAAAAAAAAAAAGTTTCCAAAATTAACAAAGACTTTGTGACTCAGAGAGAGGCAGAGACAAGATAAAGAGGACAGGGCTTACTTGCTCACATCCAATTCCCAGAAGTGCTGCCTTTCACCTCTAGTCAGTGATTTTTAAAAATATTATTCACTTATCTCACACACATACACACAACTCTTCCATTTGAATTTCTAGTGACAGAGTTCGGTTCTTTAAGGCATGCCTGGTTTTTAAATTCTTTATTGTCATTCCTGACATCATCACCTAACCCAGCCTCCAATACTGCCAGTGTCTGGTCTATTTTCCCGTCAGGACTTTTTTTGGGTACAGGTGGGTGGCAAAGGTTGTTTGGTTTTGCTTCCTGTTGTGTGTTGGCAGGAATCCTAGAAATTGGGTAAAACCAGGTTAATGGCCTGGGTTTCTTTACCTTTCTCAGTTTCACAGTTTGGCAGGGTTGTGCGGATTCTCTTGGTTCATTTTCCATAAAGAAAAAAAGCAGCAGGAAAAGAAGTTATCTGGACAAGAAGTTAATTTCCAAGTCTACCAGCAAGGAGTTCCAACAACTTCAATAGCCCTTCTCCTCCCACCTCTTTGCTCTCCTTTCTCTTGAGGTGGCTTCTTTCTCAGCTGCAGGTTTGTTCTAGCAGCTCACCAACCCTCCCTAAGAGTGTGTTTCTTTCTGGGTAGTTCCAGGAAAGATTCCTATTTTCCTAGCTTAGGTCACATGTCATCACCGAACCAATCACTGTGAATAAGGTTCTGTGCTTTGATTGGTTAGGCCTAAGTCATGTGTCTATTCCTGAAACCACAGCAGTGCTGACACTTCTACCTGGATCTCAGGGACTGAGATTGTGCAAGCGTGTTTCCCAAAGGAAAAGGAAAATATGATTAACAGAAAGGGAAATGGATTCTGCAAGGCTAGGACAAGAGGTCAGGGAAGCCCCAAAAGGGCAATATTTAAAGAGACATTCATTTTCTGGCTCATGTAGAGTTAATTTTGAGAGAAAGCCCCTACTCAAATGTTGTGCCCTAGGCTCCTCACTCACCCCTAGTCCTAGCCCTGGACTTAGGGCAAGCAAAAGACAAAATAATCATTATACCCATATTCAAAAATATCTTCTAGAGTGCCTGAAATCCCATCATTAAAGATTCATTTGTTTGGGCTAGGCAGGCACATCTCCACAAGTCCCTCAATATTTTTAATTTTTCCATGAACAGCTAGAGGGCAAATCTGTAAATCGATAAGAGCTTCCGTATACATGTTAATTAGAGACTATCAAGTCAGTCAGCTCCATCCAGGCCCAGCATCTGTTGAAAGCCCCACCCACAATAATGTGTGATACACTGTAAGAAGAGGCCTTGGAGAGGAGCAGCCAAGACCTGAGACTATAGAGAAAAGGGTTCTTGCAGGGGGAAAATGGCATAGAAAAGGAGATACACGATGTTAAAGGCACACTTCTTTTTTAATCTTCACCTGAGGATATTTTTCCATTGAGCTTTAGAGAGTGGATGGAAGGGAGGGAGGAGGAGGCAGGGAGAGAGAGAGGGAAAAAAAAAATCAATGTGAGAGAGACATATCCACTGGTTGCCTCCCCCACATGGGCCCCAGTCTGAGATTGAACCTGCAACCCAGGTACATGCCCTTGACCAGGAGTCAAACCCATGACCTTTTGGAGCACCAGTCAAAGCTCTAACCACCTGGTAACATTGGCCAAGGCTAAAGCACACTTTTCGTCAATTATTTAATAACACTTGATGAACACCGGCTCTAAGCCTACTTTATCAATTTTTCTAAGTTCTGCCATGTGGAGAAATTGAGGTGGCAGGCTGGCAAGTGAGGATATTGCAGGAAAGACCTAGGGCACAGAAAATGTGGAAATCTCTAAACAGGAATTCTTTGTTGGTATGCAACATCTGGGAAGGCTTATCCAGAGTTCTGATAAGGCTTTAGGGAGAAGTACACATTCTGCCAAGGCAAGTCCTTGGGTATTTGGGTTGCTGGCATCTTTGAAAGCTTTATTTTCTTCTACAGCAAGGGTTTAAGGAAAGACTTAGGAGAGTTATGAATTGTTTCTTGTCTTCGACCAAAGGGAAAAAAAATCAATCTTCAAGTCATAAAATAAATAAGTCAAATATCTCTTAAGTTTGGTAGTAATAAAGAAAATTTTTCTACCCTTCATATTCCAGTAACTTACTTAATCTTCCCTTTTTGGGACTCTAGCTGCTGTTGGCAAAGAAAAGAGCTTACATAACTGAACCTACCTTATAACAATCAGGTTGTAAAATATTTTGTCCATCTAATAATACTAATAAATATGTAAAGCAATGATTCTGTTATTAGGTGGAGGTTACCTTTGGAAATATGATTGTCCATTAAGTTAACTTATAATGGGTACAAACACAACCCCAAAATCAGAGTGAGCTGGTCCACAGACTCCAGCTGCCTGCTTCTAGTGGCGCATAGATCACCGTGATGTGATGCCAGCAATGGGGGAATCTTATAGCTCACTCCCCTGTTTAGGAAGCAGCCTTCTGCATAGAGCGGCTTCCACAGGATGTGCCTACACGGAAAGAATGCGATGGCTAGACAATCTGGTGCTGTATTTTCACAGTGACTATTTGTTTATATTCCACTGACAACTAACAACTCAGCATCTTGGCTTTAAGTAGCAGGTTCAAAGTGCTGAGAATCTAGATTCTGTGCCCACAAGGCTTAGAGCCAGATGCTAGGCTGGGGGTAGTCACAAAACTGCGCTGACCAACGTGAGGCCTTTCAGGCCTCACACCAAAGGCCTTATTTCCTAGTTACACACCCTTGTCTCACTTTGTCAGTCTTCAAACTGGGAAAATCGATGCTATACAAATACATATATTTTAAAGTTCTTCCTTGCCCAACAAATACAATCAGATGAACTTTTTGCAGGCTATAATGTAATAACTGGCAGTAGATTTGTCAATGAGTGTAATAAATATTGAGTATCGTGCTAAGTGTGGTGAATCCCAAGCTGAAAAGAATAGGGTATCCACCCTCAGAGCTTTCAGTCCAAGAGAGGAAATACATACACAATGACTCGTTTTTTAAAAAAATATTTTTATTGATTTCATAGAGGAAGGGAGAGGGAGAGAAACATCAATGATGAGAGAGAATCATTGACTGGCTGCCTCCTGCACACCTCACACTGGGGATCGAGCCTGCAAGCCGGGTATGTGCCCTGACTGGAAATCAACCATGACTTCCTGGTTCATAGGTCAATGCTCAATCACTGGGCCATGCCAGCCGAGCCACAACAACTCTTTTAAGAAGCATGTGTCCTATTGCTGTATCAGAAGCATAAACTACACTCTATGGAAAAAGAAAAGATGAAATGCAACTAGTGTCTCAGAGAAGACTTGGAATCTGAAGAGCTGACTCCACAATATACTCGGGAGACTTGCAATCCAGGCAAAGGAAGAGTTGACTCAGAAATGCTGGGAACAGGCCTCCCATGAGGCTCATCTGGACCTTGGCAAATTAGACATTTGGGTGAGAGACAGATTGGGAGGACCCTGTGTTCTAGAAACACAGAGTTTGGGAGCAGAGGGGGGCTTTGCCTCATAGGTTATCATCCTCAGGTAAATCTTACACTGATATAGCTGTGACTTTTGAGCACTTCCTATAGAAGGGCATATCAATCTCATTATGAAATATAGATTACTGCATATTATGATGCAGTATTTTACCGTTACAGACAGATGTCAACAATAAGGTAACCTCACCATCATCCCTCTCTTTCATTTGGTTTGTTCCTTTTGAACGACATAATCTACATAAATTAAAACCTCAAGGTCATCCAACCTGAGCCCCATCAGAACCCAGAGCTTCCAGGCAGAGAGAAAACTGTCACCTTTTACAGTGAATTGCGCAAGATGGCAAGAAGAGAAATAGCTAGAAGCCTCGACTGGGTGGCATTTTCTCAGCCACTCCAAGAGGCCCTTACCTAAAGGGGTGCTCCTCAGACTCTCCAGCCTCAGTCTGCCTGGAATGCACAGATCCCCAGACTCTAGAAGTGAGATAGGAGAGGAATTGAAATCGGGGGAAAACCCTTAGTAACTCCACTGGCCACAGATCAGCGGCAACATCTGCCACAAACGCTGCAGTGGCAGAACGGGAAGTTCTGGTCCTTCCAGCCACCCGGGATTCCCAACTTGACTCTTCCAGGAAGCGCTTTCTTCACCCTTTCTCTTGCGAAATCTAGGGTGCCCCCCGCCCCTCCCTCCCTTCTCAGCCTTCTTATATGGCCAGCCCGGGGGCGGGGGCGGGCGAGAACCCAGAGCTGCAGCCGAGAGCTGGAGCTCTGCACAGCGTCTCCCTCCTTGCCTGGCCAGCTGCGCGCCCAGCTGCCGCCGCCCTTGGCCATAGCAGCTTGGAAGCAAACCTCCCGCAGGTGGGTCACGTTTTTGGCTCTTTGTCTAGTACCTTTCGCCAAAGGGCCCGCCTCCTTTATCTGTTTCAGCTAACCTTGAACCCCTCCTTTCAGGACCCCTCTCCCCACGCTCGCGGGGAAGGAAATAGGTGCTGGCAAACTTCCCAGCGCGGCCCTTCATCCCTCCCAGGGAAAGGACAATCTGTTAAGCAATTCAGCAAGCTTCCAGATTCCTGGTCTTTTGTCGCTTATCTCTACACTAGAGAGCAGAGAAGTCCGATTTCAATTCCTCTCCTATCTCACTTCTAGATAAGAGCAATCTCGCCAATCTCGCGGTGCTGGTCAGAAGGGAGCCTGCAAGAATGTGGTTTAGGCAATCTCTGCCATCTAAGATCTGAGGCCACTTCTTGACCAAGAGCTGAAATGGGTCCTGAGACATGCACCCACTTCCACCTTTGATCGTGATTTAAATTTCCTTCTGTAGTTTAGCGATTGCTTTTCCAGAGAAATATTATTGGAAATGTAACTTATTATGAAGAGTAAACAAAACTGTGGTTCTGTTTGTCCAGAGGCAGCAAGAAAGTAGTTTTTCTCTCTGGATGGTAATTCGGGAACTTTCTTTAAAAGATGACTGGCCTAGTGGAAAGGGAATTGGATGGAGAATTGGGAAGCAGGTTGGAGAATTTCTGCTCCTTGTTCTAACTAGAAACTCAACACCTCAGCCTCAGTGTTCACATATGCAGAGTAGAAGCCTATGGGACCAGATGACCCACCAAACCCAGCTCTAACAAGGTGAAAATGCACAACCAAAGATGCTTGCGGGTTGGAAGTTTTTTGACCACCTTGTTAATGTTATAGGTATGACCAAGTCTTCATCAGAAGGCAGGTTTCATTTTTAATAGGGGAAACTACCCATTTATGGAGACAGTCGCTTCCCCTACAAGTAGCTTAGACTTCTACCACATTGATCATTCAGGGCGCACCCTCAGCTTTCAAAACCATTCTTCATCCCGCTATGTGAGAATGTCCTAGTCCCTGGAAATGGCAGTCTCATAAATGCCACTCACATGAAAGGACATTTTTTCTGATACAGTAGGGATAATTTTATAAAATGGCACATTTATTTGAAGTAGTAACTTCTTTGAGATATGGCCTTTTGCAAAGGCCCAAGTTCTTCAGAATGTTGTGATTTAGCACGGTATTATTCTGCCTGCATGGCAAACACTACCAACCCATAAAACAGGACGGCACTCCCTATGTGTCAAGTGCGAGGTTTTAAAGTAAACGGTACATGTGTAGAGAGAAATTGGGGAACAGCAGTTTCTTCATTTGGCATCAGTTATGGTTCTGCTGAATGATATTCAGCAGATATTGCCCCTACTGTATCAGAAAAAACTGTTCTTTCATGGGAGTGGCATTTATGAGACTGCCATTTCCAGGGACTAGGACATTCTCACATAGCGGGATGAAGAATGGTTTTGAAAGCTGAGGGTGTGCCCTGAATGATCAATGTGGTAGAAGTCTAAGCTACTTGTAGGGGAAGAGACTGTCTCCATAATTGGGTAGTTTTCCCTATTAAAAATGAAACCTGCCTTCTGATGAAGACTTGGTCATACCTATAACATTAACAAGGTGGTCAAAAAATGGTACATGTGTGGAAAGAAATTGGGGAACAGCACTTTCTTCACTTGGCATCGGTTATGGTTCTGCTGAATGATATTCACACGGCAACTCGAGGTTCAGAAACCAGCATAGACAAGGCCTGACCCCTGGCTTGAGGACAATCTCCAGGCTTCTCCTTGTGTCAGCTTGCCAACTGTTGTTAGTAACCAAATAACATTTTTATGAGCCTGTTTGTGAATAAGTGGAAAACCCTGGGCCTTGAGCCTTGTTGTGAAGAGTTTTAAGATAAAGGGATTCATTTGTCATAGATTTCAAACTGAGCAGTCACTACATTTCCCTGCCTCCTGAAGAACCACCCTTGTAATGCTCTGCCATGATTAATGCCAGTATTAAAAGGATATAGATTCTCCTTTTAAAGTATCCCCAGTAGCTAGCACTGCAGTCATCTTCAGCTACACAGTTCAATATTTCATGACCCTCACCACCTAGTTCTCTTTAGATGAAATTTGAGTCTTTTGTCAACTGCTATTTAAACATCATTTCCTTTTAGAATGTTAAGACTAATAAGCTAGTCACACACACACACACACACACACACACACACACACATACAATCACACTTCAACCTTGAAGGCTTGCTAGGGCACCTTGTAGCTCCTTTCTTCTGGGTTGTCCTCTGAGGAGGAGGTGGTTTGTTAAGTGTCTGTATCCACACTCACCTTTAATTCTGACTGTAAAACTCTAGGATAATAAGGTTTTCTGGGTGGGATTTTTTTTCTTGAAGTTATAGTTAGGCCAGAGATAGTAAAAATAAAATTTACAAACTCAAGACATCCAAAGCCACCTGCTTGACTGTTCTTTGTACATCCAAAGAGAATGGGTCATTAGTTAATTATGAAGACTTCCTGAGCAGTTCCATGTGATGTGTTAAACATACTCAAAATATTTTTAGTGACATGTAGGTCATTTTCAAAATGATTTGAATTTAGAGTTGTTATTTATTTTATTTTGAGAAAAAAGTCAGTCCTGGAAGGAATAAAGCTAAGTAAATAACTAATAAAGGATAACTAATGCTTAAAATAATGCATGATAAGAAAACATACTTGGCCTATATATATAAACAGTTTGTTCTTCCAAATCATTAAGAAAAAAAGAACAAAGAATGTTTGCACCATTTGAAAATCACATTTACAAACATATCGCTGCAGAAAGATGCAACAGTTTACTAAAAGAAGTATTTCCACTCTAACAAGGCAGGGCATTGACATCCTAATCTAAATGCTTTTCCACAAAGTTCCAGAAGAGTTTATTCAACCCTGTGTGGAGTGGTCTTGCCATTTGTACTTTGACATTCACGAATTTCTGGAAATTTTAAAGAGAAATATGTGTATTTCAACTGTAGAGGGCATGCTCAATCCTAATGTCAGGATGAAATAAAGTTCATGGGTTTGAATAGTTAGGAACTTCCATTCTGATTTAATAGAACTGTATAGCACACCTCTTAGAGGGTTATTAGAACACAGGCTGGATAGTCTCTTCTGCCTCAGCTCCAAAGATTGTAGGGGCTCCAATCCTGAGGAGCGCGGGATAGGAGGGGGCAATTAGCCGTTGACAATGATTAGGCATGTCTTATCTATACCTGCTCATTTCACAGGGTGTGGAAACAGCTTTAAGCCAAGTTAAATAGTGGCTGAAGTCACTCTGCACAGATGTTGGCAAACTTTCTTGCCCCAGGCAGATTTCTGCCCCTTCTCTCGGATCCATGCTGCACATTCCCCTGCTCAGGGCCTCACACACTATATTGTCACGATTTGACTATGTTGCCACATCCTCCCCAAGACTGGAGCCCCTTGAGGACCAAGAGGGTCTCATTGAACACTTCATCCCTGACACAGCACAGTGCCTGGCACAGAGAGGCTGTTCAATAAATCTGTCAAAACATGAAATCCTACTAAGATATTAACACTGATTTTTAGGTTGGGAAGATGCTGATCATGACGGGCGTAGTAGCTTCTGAGCATGGCTGTCCCCTGTACTGGACCAGTTAGTACAGTCAAGTGCCCAGATATCTACTAACTGCCTTGTGGGAGAAGCGTGGGATTGCTTTGCACTGTGCAGTACATATAAAGTAAATAGTGGAAATTATTATAACTTTTTTTTAAAAAAAAAGGAGAAAGACATTGCAGGAACCTTAGTGTTTCTTCTACTTAACCTTAATTTTATTAACCCTATTATGCTGCTATACTGGGTAAGTTTCATAATAAATTTGTATGATACTTTGGAGTCTACTTCATTTTAAAGAGTAATTCATTTTCAAGCGTGACATAATACAATTAAGGCATTTAACTGAGGTCATAAAAATTGGAATATTGGATTTCTAAAGATTTTAATTTGTTTAGCTTAAGTAAAACATTTTAGTTCTTCTGTAATACCTCAAGGTATGTCATAAGCTATAAAGCCTATTGAACAGTTCAAAAGAACTAAGTAATGTCGAATCATTTTTATAAAAAAATTATTACGCTTCTATTTATTTCTTCTCCAGTGCTAAAGTATTTTAGTACCCAAGTACTAAAATGATTTTTTCATCCAATTCAATTGCCCTGATATAGGTGGTATGGGACATGGAAGGAAGTCAAGGAGAACAATTAGGAGGTTGGTAAATGGTTCATTGTGGTTAATAATGAAATTGTGCCACTAGTTGGTTATCCTAGACTGAAATCCCAAATTGTGAAGGTTTTTTCTTTTCTTTCCTTTCTTTTTTTATTGAGGCATGTGTGGCAAATTGGAAGATATGTGTTTGGGGATGCGAGTATATACAAAAAGGTCCCTGTAAGTATCTCCCTGAGAAAACCAAGAGTCCAGCAGTGGTATCAGATTTACAGTCCCCAGTAGTGTTATCTACATGTATGGGGTGGAACAGACCTGGGAACCTTTGTTGGATTCTGCTTTGATTAAGAATCTAGGAGTCTTCTGAGACGGGAGGCCCCTAAGGAAAGAGATTTAGGCCTAATGTGCAGAGTCAGGATTGGAAAAATGAACCATCCTGTCAGCCCAATTTTTCCCATTTCCTTAGTCACATGCCCAAATCTTGGGAAGAAAGGGATGAGAGCTAGAGAGAGAGAGTGAGATAGAGCTAGAGAGAGAGAGAGACTCTGTGGAGTGCTGGAAAACATCTCTCTAAGGGTGGGGGGGGAGTCTTGATGTGTAGCCTTTGCTGATTTCCCTGGTGTGAAAACTCACCTCGTGGTTGACTGCAAGCTTTCAACCACACCACTGGAAAGAGCCGAGATTTACAACCCAGGAATTAAAAGCTGTTTTCTTAAAAAATATTTCTCAACCAGCACAGCTACTCGGGCTTGTTTATCAGAGTTTAGCACAGGACAGGGGAAGAAGTTTCAAGGGCTCCTCTCTCCTGAGATAAATGGAGCAGTTGCTGGGCCAGGCTTCGCCCCTCTGTTCAAGCTGACTTTGCAAACACTAAAGGCAAATGGCCATTGAGAGTTCCAGCATCTGGGAGCCAGATTAAAAATGGAAGAAAATGGTGTCCAAAAGAAGATGAAGGAAACTATATTCATAAAAATGTATGAGCCGTCCCGTGAGATTTCTTAAAAGGGTAAGGAGATACTTTGAAGGAGAATGGAGTTCTTCTATCAACAGGGTTCAAGGGTGGAATCGGGTCCACAGCAAAATTGCTCTACCCCCAAACTGATTGGGCAGTTATCAAATGTTTAGGTAATTTCTACTGCCCTCAATGTAAAGATAAATGACTACTCCTAGGAAGTTAATTTAAACAAAGTTAATTCACAATTGAAATGATGCAATCACTTCCTAAATATCTCTGACTACAGTAGTCCTAGAATTAGTACTACTAATTTGCACTAAATATTAAGTGGGTTGTTGTAATCACCAGATCATCCAATAAGCCATGCTCATATAGAGTGTACAAGCCAAATGCTACTCAATCAGTGAGAGTTGTTTTCATGCTGGTGACAAGCCAGGGCCAGGGCCTGGGCCTGGGGCTGAATCTTTGGGGAACCAAAGATTTGTAAGAAGTTTTCAGAAATTAGAATGTAAATGGAGGTCAAGGTAAATAAACTCAGACATGACTGAATCCCTGACCTTGTTGTCATGAGCCCAGGCTTTAATCAAATGAAATAAGCAGCCTAGACAGTGGATAATGAACTTACCTGCTGAAATTCTTGGCCAGGGAATCCGAAAACCATCTTCATTTAGCTTGACAGATGCAGCTGAGATCTAAATGTGAAAACATATGTTAATGAGATTTATAATTGAACTAGAATTTCACCAAAGAACTTAAATTAAAAATATTTTTTGCGTGACCGGTGTGGCTCAGTGGTTGAGTGTAGACCCATGAACCAGGAGGTCACAGTTTGATTCCTGGTCAGGGCACATGCCGGGGTTGCCAGCTCGATCCCCAGTAGGAGTCGTGCAGTAGGCAGCCAATCAATGATTCTCTCTCATCATTGATGTTTCTATCCCCCTCTCTCTCTAAAATCAGTTTAAAAAAAACACACACACATATTAAAAAATATTTTTCCCTAAAGTGCAATTAAAATAGATAATAGAGATCTGTATTACCTTGCTCCCCTGGTGATTCATTTGGTGATAGTGAAATGTTATTAACAGAATCATTTTAGTTGCAGCACAGTCCTAGCTAGTTCTGATGATTAGCAGTTCCCATGGAAGCATATACCCCGACTGAACGTTAATGTAAAGGTTATATTTAGTTAATGCCCCTTGACTTGATCAAACTGTACAAGATATTATTTCCTTTTGTGTCATTCTAGCGGGTAGCATAAAAACCAATCATCAGTCAATTAAGTTGCTAGGAGGCACATAACATTTTCTAACAAAACCTCTAAAAAAATCAGT
>NW_006383018.1:842529-871428 GCF_000327345.1 Myotis davidii | reverse complement strand
TTTCTTAATGATATATTTTATTGATTTTTTACAGAGAGGAAGGGAGAGGGATAGAGAGTTAGGAACATCGATAAGAAAGAAACATCGATCAGTTGCCTCCTGCACACCCCCCACTGGGGATGTGCCTGCAACCAAGGTACATACCCTTGACCGCAATCGAACCTGGGACCCTTCAGTCTGCAGGCCGATGCTCCAGCCACTGAGCCAAACCGGCTAGGGCTTGTTTTGTCTTTATATTTTCTGCTTTCCAATTGTCCCTGAGATATATCAAAACAAATGCTCTGGATCACAAGAAGGCTGGCATAGCTGCAGAACTCCCTCCTGCCCTGTGCCTCCTGATGAAAACAATGTTTGATTGATGGCTCTTCAGCTCATCATAAATATATTGTCAAGTTATGTTAGGTTTTCAGGCTGAAATTCAAAAGGAATCAAAAAACAGGAAGGACTAAAAATAAACAAACAAAAAAACCTGTTCATAGGCATCAAATTAAAATGAAAAATCCTGTCACATCTTATAGTGTTAGGGGTGCTATTTCTTTTCTAACTTCCTGGAAGCTGTCCAGAGGAGATGCTGTCCGAGGAATTCAAAATCTTGTATGGACAATCATTTCAGAATTCAAACCTGACTTTTTAAATGGAGAAAGGGTCAGACTGTCTTTAATAAAGGTTTCATCCAAACAAACAAGATACTGTATGGCACTACGTGAGAATGGCTATTAAGAACTGATGTCCTTTTGTGGGTGGATTTAATCAAACTATAACTTTGTGGCTTATGGAAGACAAATTTTTTTTCTAAAATTTTTTAAAATATATTTTTATTGATTTCAGAGAAGAAGGGAGAGGGAGAGAGAGATAGAAACATCAATGATGAGAGAGAATCATTGATCAGTTGCCTCCTGCACGCCCCACACTGGGATGGAGCCCGAAACCCAGGCATGTGCCCTGACCAGGAACTGAACTGTGACCTCCTGGTTCATAGGTCCATGCTCAGCCACTGAGCCATGCCGGCTGAGCTGGAAGAAAACTCTTTAAGATTTCCTTGAGAGAGTTACAGAGCAAAGCGTTCCTGTGTATCTGCAGTCTGATATCTTACCTTGAGCCTGGCTACCTTGACTGTCCTCTTCTGAGGTCTGCACACCATTCTTGCCTCTGGTTTTCATAAAAACAAGATTCTAGACTCTCAGGCCCAGTCAATAATTACTTAGGGGAAAAACTGTAACGCAGGTAAAATGTTTCTGCATCCCCTAATAAGCTCAACACCCTGTCTTTTTTCTCCCACCATTAAACTTCAAAACAGCTATCATTCTCTGTTTTCTTTCCCGGTGGTTCTCAGCCCCGGGTGCTCCTTAGAAATGATAGCTTTAATGTCCGAGTTCTCCTTTAGATCAGCTAACTCAGAATGCCAGCAGGTGATCCCCTAGCATTTAATAGCTGCCCAGCTGATTTTAATGTGTGACCAGGGAAGAGAACCACTGAAAGCGAACAGGCAATCTTCACAGGCTTGGCTCTAAAGTCATCTGGGGAAAAGCTGCAAATTTTTTTTTAACTTTATTTATTTGTTTGTTTGTTTGTTTATTTTTCTGTCACCATTTATGCCCTCTTCCACCTTCACCCTCCCCCCTTCTCCCACCCCCTCACAATCAATTAAAAACAACAACAATGCCCAGGCCCTATCCTAGACCAATTAATTCAGACTCCAAGAGCCTGCTCATCGTATTTTGCAAAAGCTCTCCGGTGATTCCAATGCGCACCAGGGTTGAGACCACTGGTTTCTGTTGTAATCTTTTGCAGAAGTATTTGCACTTTTTAAGCCTTAGTGATTATAAGAAGTTGCTTTGATGAATGAAGGAAATATTGGAAGGAGTGCCAGAAGGTGCCTGCCTGTACCACCATTTCCCTTCTCCTCACATTCCTCTCCAAACCCATCTCTGCAGGGGGTCTTTCTTCGTTTACTGACGATTATTTTATGGCCCTCAGCACACTACTTCTATTACTCAAGAGCGTGTGTCTTGTGATGTTGATAGTTTTGTCTCTATAGTTGTATTTATGATTACCCCCAAACCTTTTTTATGTAAAACATTTTTTGCACTTTCAGTTTGTATATATATTACATATGTAAAATTGGGTGAACTTAAAAACATATAAGATTTCTAATAATATATGTAACTAAGATTGAATCTTTACATAAAAGAATTTACCTTAATTCGTATTTTCTCTGGATTTATCAGAATAAAAAATATAGGAGGAAGTCATGAAAACTAATTATTTCTCTCAGTCTTATCTGCACTAGAGGAAGGTTTTTCTTCCTTTTCTCTCCTAAATGCAGTATTTATATATTTTCTTTTTCATTCTATAAAAACCCTAGGGGAAACAAATGGTCCATCTCTCCAGAGCAAGGCAAGAAAGTTCCACCTTTTAGAAGGGGCACGGTTAGGTTGTTGAACCCTGAACCCTGTTCTTCTTTCTAAAAGAACTAGAACATAGGTCTATTCTAGGGCTGGGGAGGGGAAAGGGGCCATTTTTGTTCCTGACTGCTGATACACAGGACTTTAAAATTTTATTTTGATATATTCTCCAAATGAGGTCTATGCGTATACATAAATACACAGCTAGGATGAAAATCATGCAACTTTAATTTTGTATCCATTTATCAGATGTTTGTACATGGCCATTATGCTTTAGTATGAATTATTTCTTTGTAATAGCCTGGGATTATCTCCTAAACAAAACAAATAGGTTGCATTGTATTTTTTGAATACGTTAAAAAGCATTATTTTTTAAGTATAAGCATTTATATATATATATATATACACATACATATATGATTATCCTAAAACTTATATTGAAAGGCAAAGTAACTAGAATATTTAACACAGTTCTGAAAATAAATAAAAGTGGGAATAATTAGTCTACCCAAATTTAAGACTTACTATATAACTACATTCAGAGTCAAAGGGAGACACATAGATCTATGGAACAGAACAGAGAACCCAGAAACTGACCCACACATGTGCAGACGGCTGATTCTTACAAAGGTGAGAAGCAATTCAGTGAAATAAAGATGATCTTTTTAACAAATGATAGGGAAGTAATCAGATATTCATGTGTGCAAAAAAAAAGGAACCTTGGCTTGAACACTTTATACAAATATTAACTCAAAATGGATAATGGATTTAAATGTAAAATATAAAACCTTTAGGAGAAAATATTGAGGACCTAGAGCTTAGTGAAGAAATCTTAGACATGATATCAAAAGCACAATACACACACACACACAAAAAGCACCATTAAATTTCATTAAAATAAAACCTTTGCTCTGTGAATGACCCTGTTAATATAATGAAAAAGCAAGCTTCAGGTTGAGGAGAAAAAAAAATATTTGAAATCCCTATCTGACAAATGACTCATATCCAGTATACATAAAAAAGTATAAACACTCAACAGCTGAAAACAAACAATCCAATTAGAAAATGGCAGAAGACACAGAGACTTTTTACCAAACAGGACGTGCAAGAAGCAAATGAAGAGGTCCACACCGTGGATTGCTACTCAACAATAAACAAGGTCAGACTATTGATACGGGCACCAATGTGGGTGACTCTCCAGGGCATTATGCTATGTAACATATGTAACATATAACTATTGGAAGTGTTAACTAATAAAGGTCTGAGGACATAAAACAATTTAAAAGTTTATTTGGCATCTTAAAAGATTTGAATCCCTGAGACAAAGATTCAGGTAGCAACCCAAGTTGCCCTCAGAGAGACAAAGGCAGGCTTTGTAAAGACAAAATACACCAAGGGTAATTCGTTCATGCAAATAAAGGATTGCTGGGTAGGTAACAGATTGATATAAACCAGGGGATAAAAAACTCAGGAGAAGTTCAAGTGCATGTGTGTCCACAGAGCAGTGGTTGCTCCAGGTTTGCGAGTCAGCCTTGGGCTGAGTTTAGCAACAGGTTTAGCAATTTGGCAGCTCTGAGACTGAGGCATCAGATATGCCCAGGCCCCACTTCCTTAATAGCCTCCTGACTGTTTTATACAACGTGGCTCTCTTAGCAATGCTTATTCCAATTTATTTTTTTCCATTCTTGAAGGATGCACAGGGACCTCTTGTATTATCATTACAAATTTCTGTGAGTCTATCATTATTTCAGATGAAAAGAATTTTTAGTTAATATCATTGATTTGTTAACTATAAGCATTTAACATGTGCAACGTTTATAATCCCGTTTGGACATTCACATGCTTTTACTCTGCTAAAGTTCTCTGAAGCTGGAAGTGGCTTGTGATGTCTGACCCCTGGGAGGTAAGAGAAGTAAACACACTACACTGCTCTAGCGCCCTCATGGGATGCTAGGTTAAGAACATCTGAGAAGAATGCTGCCTCAGGTTTCCAAAACCTGGGGTGGGATCTGCAAACAGGGAGATGACAGGCAAGACTCTTCATTACCCACACCTGACCCCTCTTACACACACGCGCACGTATTTCAGTGGTAGCTTCTACCATGGCTTTCACAGTCCTCTAGGCCATTTTTGCATCTGTGTCATTAGTTGCCAATCTCTAATCTCTACAAACATCCTTGTTGGATCAGATTACCTAGATTACCTATCTGGCCCACTTCTCAAGGAGCCTATCTGGGAAATGCTTCATAGGAGGTAAAACCAGTCCTGGTGATTTCCCCAACCAGGAGATATTCTTGTCGCATTTCCTGTTACGTAACAGGTTTATAAAGAGCTAGAGGAAAGAGAGAGACCACTGCTATGTTTTAACTGTTTTAACCCACCTTTCCCTCAATAACTGCTTCCTCCTTGCCATCTTTCTTATTATTCTTTATTCCAGAATCCCATCCTACATCCAAGAGGAAAATAGGACTAGGAATCTAGTTTTTAAGCAAGAACTCTTACTACCTCCATAAATTCATGTTTACACCTGGGAGTTATTTTGAGTTACAAATGGTCTGAAATGGGTGTAACTTCCTTCTTTATGTAGTATTTACTGTAAAATGATCTCTCGTGGTTTAGAACATCTTGTTTTTATGTACATATTGTTTTTATGTACTTCTGTTATTAGGATATTTCCCCAAATAATTGTAACTTTTTTTCCGTGCAATTATTTCTTCATCACAATTGTGGTAACCTTAGGTCAGGTCTTCTTCTTTTTTTTTTTTTCATAAAAAAGTAATCATAACATTGTATTTTCTTAGGTTGATTAGCAAGCAGAACTGTGACAAAGGCTTGTGTACAGTTTATTAGGGAAGTGATTTCAGGGAGCAGGCGTGCGGGGCACGGGGCACAAAGCAGAGAAGGTGGGAAAGACAGGAAGAAGACGGTACCTTGGCCATTGCTACAGACCAGTGATGCTCTGATCCAGGGGGATTTTCTGGGGAGCCTTATGAAATGTGTCAGAACTGTGTGCCTGAGGATGAAAGGGAAGTACTTATCTATGGAGTCCTGGCTCATGGGGGCCCCATGGGTTGTACATGTCTGAGTTCTACTCAGGCAGAGGTATCAGAGGGACCCCAGGACAAGAACCAAGAGATATAAGATGTGGGGCCTCAATGTGAGCCTCTGTTAGGCACTAGGAGCTGAGCAGTACTCAGGTACTGCCCAAAGTCTGGAGCTAGAACCGGGAAGATTTGATGTGGAGCTCAAGATGTAGCCAACACGATTATCAACTTCAGAGCTTCTATAACTTGATAGGAGTTATGACCAATGGAATAACTATAGTTCCTTCTATTAAGTCAGCCAGTGATATTTAGTATCTCCTTATTGGTTTTGCACTTTCAGTTTGCCCAGTGATGTCTCTGAAGGTTGAAGAGTGAAAATTAATTGTAATAGTTGGAGTAACAGCCCAAGTACGTTACATTGGGTTGCCAGGTTGCATTTTAAGAGAGAAATATTAAAATAAAATGTGAAAGAGTTGTAAATAAGAGAAATTCGCACTTGAGCTATTTTTACATCTATGTTTTCATAAATCCATATGTTCTAAAGCCATTTCATGGGAGATTTTATTTATAAAATAAGAGAGTTCAGCAGAAGCTTCTTAAGAATTATGAAATGCTATTTCAGATAAATTGTATGCATTTCCAATAAACACATTTATAGAAGCATAAAATTAAACCTTAATTTACAGAATTTATATAAAAGTTATAATTAGATAATTAATATATTGATTCATTAAATAATTAATGTTTATTAAGTAATCTATTAATAAATTTACTATGTCTCAAAAATGGTTTTAAGATATGCATCTTAAAACGAATGCATCTGATCTTTCCGATGTCTCCAAGGTAGGTACATACTACCAATTTCTCATTTTAAAGATGATGACACTGGGACACAAAGAGTTTCATTACCCAACCAAAGTTTAGTCAAAGGTGGAATAAAAAATATAGGACTGTGTAGTCCACATCTTCATTTTTTTAAAAAAGGTTATAAAAATGAATGCGGTTGCCAAATTGTTCACAGTAAAGTCCAGAATCACTCTCTCTTTGCAATGATTAAGATGATCCAAGTGAGAATATGTCAATAAAGATATCATCCATCTCATTACAGGACACCAGCAACTTGATCAAATCTGTATTTTGTTTGCAAATTTTAATCCCAATATAAAAGATAGAAAAATAATATATTAGGATAAAGAAATAGAGTAATGAGGGGATAGCCAGGCACACTAGAACTTTTGGAACTCTGTGCAATAAATATAATATCATTGCAAAACATATGCACAGTTTAAAACATCCACCACTAAGTGTCTTGGTTTTTTATTGCATCTCTTTATCCAACAGAATTTTTTTCATCAATGATTTTGTTAAATAAGACATCTGAGAACATATATAAGATAATTTTTAAAAATATATACATATATTTTTATTGATTTCAGAGAGGAAAGGAGAGTGAGAGAGACAGAAACATCAATGATGAGAGAGAATCATTGATTGGCTGCCTTCTGCATGCCCCACACTGGGGATCAAACCCACAACCCAGGAACATGCCCCGACCGGGAATCGAACCATGACCTCCTGGTTCCTAGGTCGACACTCCACCACTGAGCCAAGCCGGCTGGGCTATATATGACAATTTTTTACTCCTTCAAAATTTTGTGAGGAATTCATTAGAAGCTTCGCACAACCTCAGTCAGCCACTGTTTCCTGGAGATAACTCTCATTAATTTTTCCATGCCCAGAGCATTCATATTTTGTTGGGTATTTGTTCCATTATCTTTCAGTCATGGAGAAAACGTCTACAGATACACTTCCTCTTACTATGATTCCTCCGGAAGAGCAAGAGACTGTATGTATTTTTGGAACTGGAGATTTTGGAAGATCACTGGGACTTAAAATGATCCAGTGTGGTTATTCAATTGTCTTTGGAAGCCGAAACCCCAGGACATTCAGCCTGCTGCCCAGTGGTGCAGAGGTCTTGAGCTATTCAGAAGCGGCCCAGAAATCTGACATCATAATCATAGCCATGCACAGGGATCATTACGATCTTCTCACAGCACTAGCTGAGGTTCTCCGTGGGAAAATATTGGTCGATGTCAGCAACAACCTCAAAAAGCATCAGTACCCAGAATCTAATGCAGAGTACCTTGCTCAGCTGGTGCCGGGCGCCCACATAGTGAAAGCATTTAATACCATCTCAGCGTGGGCACTCCAGTCAGGAGCATTGGACGCAAGTCGGCAGGTAAGATCAAATGATGAATTTACTTTACACTCAATTTTGTATGTGCACTTACCTCAAAATAGAATACCTACTGAATCCTTCATCCTACTAATATATGACATGAACTGCTTTCTCAGGATGGAGCAAGTTAGGGGAGTTAATTGTGATTCATCTCCCACTACAAAGCTTTTGATTTGATAGAACCCAGTGATGTCCGTCTCCAGAGGTCTCATGTTAGTACTAGAAAATAACACACCTAAAATCATTGGTTGATATCCTTTGCACTCCTATTACCTTGTATGAAACTACTTCCATTTATTCACCGAGGTTAGCAGGAATCCATAAATGAGGTGGCACCCATGAATACAAAAGAAACATCAAACTGTTCACACTGTGGAAAATAAAGTCTTGTCCTATCAGTGTGATATGCCTGAAATCTCCCTCAACTTGAAACCCTGGTACTTAACCCTCCGACCCACATGTACACGTTCAAAACTTCATCTTATTAAATATGTTGATGCAGCACCCTTGTTTGAAAAGCAGTTCACTACTACAGGTCCTGTTCTAAGCAGTACTCATATAGACTTTCAAAAATAATTATTAAGGAAAGTATAAATACCAAAATAATTATTTTTTCACCCAGGCATTCATCTGCGGAAATGACAGCAAAGCCAAGCAAAGAGTGATGGATATAGTTCGTGCTCTTGGGCTGACTCCGTTGGATCAAGGATCTCTCTTGGCAGCCAGTGAAATTGAAAACTACCCCCTGCAACTGTTTCCAATGTGGAAGTTCCCCTTGTACTTCTCTGCTATCCTGTGTGTCTTCTTGTTTGTCTACTGTGTTATCAGAGACGTAATCTACCCTTATGTGAATGAAAAGAAAGATCACACATTTCGCATGGCTGTTTCCATCCCAAATCGTGTCTTTCCGATAGCGGCCCTGACACTGCTCGGGGTTGTTTACCTCCCCGGTGTCATCGCTGCCATTCTGCAGCTGTACCGAGGTACGAAATACCGGCGGTTCCCAGGCTGGCTTGACCGCTGGATGCTTTGCAGAAAGCAGCTTGGCTTGATAGCACTGGGATTTGCTTTCCTTCACGCCATCTACACACTTGTGATTCCTATTCGTTACTATGTACGATGGAGGCTGCAAAACTCAACCATCACCCAGGTAAATCTCTACTCATTTGTGCTCTCCTATTTCTTCAATCAAAGAGGAATCTTGCTACATGATATTCCATTTTACAGTTATAGAAAATCAGTCTTCTAAGCATATTTGTTTTTTAAAGTAACTAGAATTAGACGCCTGCTGTCTGTTTTTTGGTTTTGAGTGGATCCAGTTGACATACAACCATTGAGAAGGCAAGTTAGATTCCCAGGTTCCTGGGGTCCAGATCTGTATTCCCAGGATTGACTGGGATCCTGAAAAACCAACAGATTTGAGGGCTCAGGAAACCTAAATGACACCTCCTTGAATTCCTTTGGGGCACATTCAGTAAATGTAAAGCAATGCATTTTCAAGCTTCTGTTTTTATGCATGCCACCTCTTTTGGGAAGTCAAAAATAACCATCTAATTAGGAAGGGGCCGTTTGGACTTGTGGCACAAGAATGTAAACAAATTTCCAAAAGAGTGCTTATAACTCCATTAATGTTTTGACTTCCTTAATTGTTTAGTTTACTAAGAAAATGGCAAATAATACTATTTTCTGCATAGACAACACAGTTCAAAGAGAAACAGCTCAGGGAGTCTAAAAGCAGTCCCAGAGGAAGTGCTACATATCAGCTCCAGTTAGGAAATCATTAGTTTCGACCAATCTTTAGTCTCATAGTTCATTGCTTCTGTGGGTTTCTCAACATTACTTCCCTAACCAATACAGGTGAGGCTCTTGGGGGAGAATCACATTAAAGTAGCCTGATTTCTCTCAATTTGCGGTGGGACAGACTTGATGCTGGATTACAATGTAATAGACATGAAAGATCCCACACGTTCTGTGTGTGAATGATCAGTGTATCAAACAGAAAAACAGAATCTTGCTGTAATTATTTGAGAACATCCAGTTTTGCTTAGGAAACAAGAAACTACATGGTAGAGAAGGTTTAAGTAAATGTTTACTTTGTTTTAGTATGTATAGGGTCAATTACAAGTCCTGGAGTCAACTATTATAATGAAGTCCCAGCAGAACCAATTACTTTTTCTATCACAAAAATTATTCTAAGTGTATTTTTCTCTACAATTATTTTCAAATGACTATTAAGAAATGTCATCTAATTTGCCTTGAGTAAATAAGCCATGCAGAGGTGTTTTCAGTCCTCTTGAAAGTTTGGGCAGTTTATAAAAACATGTAATTTTTAAAAAATGCTTGTAATTTTTCTTAGGCAATATCCAAGAAAGAAAATCCATTTAGTACCACTAATGCCTGGCTTAGTGATTTATATCTGTCTTTCGGAATCCTTGGATTTTTCTTCTTCATCCTCTTGGGGATCACTTCCTTGCCATCAGTTAGCAACGTGGTCAACTGGAGAGAGTTCCGATTTGTCCAGGTAAGGACCTCCAGATTCAATCTGCTTTCATTGCAAAATGTGTCTGGCTTTACAAATATCCTCGTTTTTCTCTCACACCATGCATAAGTTTTCCTTTTGCTCTGTCACTTCCCTAGCAATCTCCTAAAAATAGTAACTGAAAAAAGTTCAAATTAGAAAATGCTAAACTCTGGTACCAAAAGGCAGATTCTGTAACGGTTTGATTCCTAGCAGGGCATCCCTTGCCAAGATTCCTGACTCCTCTGAGAGCCACAGCTACAAGTATAGCGTGAAAAACACCAATAACTATTATACTTTGTGGCAATGGACTTGGTGCAAGGTAAAGAGAAACCCAAAGACAACATTTCTCCTTCTGAAAATCAACCTTAGATTAGGATCCCATTCATATACAAAGCAACATACTGAAATAAAGTTTAAAACCTTAGAAACACATCATGCTAGACTGTCATCATACCAGACTTAATGCTGGCCTATAACAGGAAAAATCTGTTTTTTCCATATATCAACCACCAGACACCTCATTAAAGGGGATTTTTAACTATTCTATAAACCAGTACCTGCACCCAGCAGCAGCGGCAGGATCGCCTGGGATCTTGTTAGATACACAAATCTCCAGGCCCTCCCAGACCTAATGGATCAGAAACTGGACGTATGACCCAGCAGTTTGTTTTAACAAGCCCTCCAGATTATTCTGATGCACGTTCATTGTGAACCAGTGTAATGGAATAGACCAGTGGTTCTCAACCTGTGGGTCGAGACCCCTTTGGCATTCGAACGACCCTTTCACACGGGTCGCCTAAGACCATCCTGCATATCAGATATTTACATTATGATTCATAACAGTAGCAACATTACAGTGATGAAGTAGCAACGAAAATAATTTTATGGTTGGGTCACAACATGAGGAACTGTATTTAAAGGGCCAGAAGGTTAAGAACCACTGGAATAGACCATTCATAATTGATTTTAGGTTTGAATTGTATAGAACTGTTCAAATTTCAAAAGTCTGTTTTACTAATATCCAGGGACCACATGCAGTCAACATTTTCTCATGTTCACACCTATATTGAAGACATTAAGACAAAAATGAACGTTGAGCTTTAGTATACAGGCCAAAACAGATAAAAGTGAAGTTTGCTAATTGCTCTTGATGGTGATAGAAATTAGCTAGTATGTGCTTTTAGTCAGTAACGTATACTGATGCAGTACTTGAGGACGTACTGTGTCTTGTTCATCTCTGAACTCCGGAAACAGTGACCAAGGGAAAAGGTTACCATGGAGGAGGAAGGCAAGGCACCCTGTTCATTCTAACTCAAAAGAGTTTACTCCTGGGCAACTCTCCCATCCAGCCAGGTTAAGCTGAACCACCATGTCATTTGTAAGCACAGCCTTTTTTTCCAAATGAAATATTTATCATCCTGAAGGAAGGTTACTGCTTTCTTCAGAATGTTCTAAATATGAAAGGTTTCAAAGGTTTGTGGTTGTTGACAATATTCTTCATTGGCCTCCAGTGTTTTGCTTTAAAATGCAAATAGTGTTGATGTACATATTTTTGTTTCTTGCTTTTATAGTCCAAACTGGGTTATTTGACCCTGATCTTGTGCACAGCTCACACCCTGATATATGGCGGAAAGAGATTCCTCAGTCCTTCCAGTCTCCGGTGGTATCTTCCTTCAGCTTACATACTAGCACTCATCATTCCTTGCACCGTGCTGGTGATCAAGTTTATCCTCATCCTGCCATGTATAGACAAGACCCTCACACGGATCCGCCAGGGTTGGGAAAGGAACTCAAAAGCCTCTAAATCAGCGCTGAATGGACAAACAGATATTTAAAGCAACGTTCAATGCACCCAGAGTTCTGAACTGTATGTTTAGAGACGAAAAATGGGCTCAGTCAAGAATGCATTTTTCTCCCACCATGGCCTGAAGTTTGTGAACAGCCAAGGAAATGTTGCCTGACTTTAAGAAATTGAGAGATTGGAAGAGAACAACATTTAATCTCTGGTTAGTGATGAATGGATGTAGGTCCTGCCTCTCCCAGAGGCAGTCGGGCTGACATCCAGATTAGCTCTGTGGCTTCCCACTCAGAAGCTTCTGGTTGTAGACACCATGCAGAACCTAATTAATGTCTTACAAACTCCAGGGGCAGTACCTGCACTTTCCGTCTCTGGCTTAAGGGCTGAGTGGAGTGAGAGAAGACAGTAAAACGGTGGTCGCTGATAAAGGCTTTCTTTGGTACGTCTGAAGAAGAGGACCAAATGAAGTAAAAGAAATGAGGTTTTTTTTGTTGTTTTTTGGACATGAAGGTGATTGTAAATATTGCCATAGTGAATTCTGTAGTTAAATGTGCTCTTTGATTTTGCTTTTACCAATAGGATTGTGTACAGTGGGAAACTATTTCGTAACACAACAAAAATACCACAATTGATTGGAAGTATGGGTCAGATATATGCAAATATATACAGTTGTCCAAAGATCCCTCCTCTACAAGGAATAGGTGTAAGAAAGATTGAGTTAAAATTGAAGGATACCACTAGGATTTTCTCAGTGTATAATGAGCAAGGATGGATTGATAAAAACCCTTGCACAAAGAGGTTAAATAAATCAGAATTTTAGATGGCAAGCTAAATAAATATTGTAAAGTTGCAGTAGATTAGGTTTGGTTTGGTTTAAGTATTGTGGTATGCTTTGTAAATAATATATTCCAAATATTATTCATTACTAATTATCTATGAAATGAATTTCTCATATAAAAATGTAGCTTCTATAGTTTGTCATATTTTGAGCAGTGAAATTAAGTGAATAATGCCAGTGAAAGTGTGACAGATGCACAGATGAGAGAATTATGGAAAGTCTTAGGGCAGAAAGATGTGGGTAGTAGTTGTTACATGAGACTTGGCTCTTAGATCCTTGCTGGAATGCAGGATGATTCCGTCGAGGGCAGTGAGAACGACACCAGGTGTTAGACCAGTGGGGTCAGACCGGACCTGGGTTCAGCAACCTCAGTATCTGAGTTTTGGCTAGGAAAGAATTCAGAGCCAAGCCCCAAACTATAAGAGAGTATCCTCCTATATAATAAAAGGCTAATATGCAAATCAACCAAATGGTAGAACGACCTGTCACTATGATGTGTACTGACCACCAGGGGCAAACGCTCAGTGCAGGAGCTGCCCCCTGGTGGTCAGTGCATTCCCATAGGGGGAGTGCCGCTCAGCCAGAAGCCTTGAGCCAGGCTCATGGCTGGTGAGCACATTGGCGATGGCGGGAGCCTCTCCTGCCTCTGCAGCAGTGCTAAGGATGTCCCTCCAGGGAGCAGGCCTAAGCCATCAGTTGGACATCCCTTGAGGGGTCCTGGACTGTGAGAGGGTGCAGGCTGGGCTGAGGGACCCTCTGAGTGCATGAATGTCCAGCACCAGGCCTCTAGTTTATTTAGAAAATCACAGAGATAGCAGAAATACGTAGAAGAAATGGGCTTAGGAAACAAGTGATAGAGGCAAGGGAAGGGCCCCTGAAGCTTAGAAGGGTGAAAGGTGAGAAAGGTGAAGTTGATAGCACCTGAGGGGAAGAAGAGAAGGAGGGGAAACATGGGGGTGCTCTGGGAAGGGGGAGGGAGAGCACCCTGGGTCCTTGCCCAAAGGGTTGTAAGGGTGGAGATGTTAGGGGAGGCCCCAGGGAAAGATCTCAATAAAAAATTCAGCAGTTTTCCAGGCTCTAGGTCTCCAATGATTGATTGGTTGATGCCAGGGCAAGGGGTCATTAACCAATGCAGCTGGTCCTGAGGTCAGCCATGGGGTTGCTTGTCTAATTTTGCTGCATTTTTGCCCCTACTCCTGAGATATAGCTGAGGCCTAGAAGTTATCTCCAGGGAGGAAAAGTCAGGGGGTCCAAACTGCATGACCAGTGATATGTCAGGGGAGGAAAGGTCACCATGGGGCTTTCCCCCAGGTGACCTCCAGGACCTGGCCCATCGTCCTTGCTCTGCTCATGTCTAACTGCCTACAATTCTCTCTGTTTTCTGTGCTGACAGTTCCACTTCCAGGTGACCTTCACCAGGATTAGCCTTCCTGGCTCATACATGCAGCTAAAAAGAGCCTTAGGCACGATCTTCCCACATACTGAAATAACCAAGGCTTTGGCTTTGACATTTTTCACCTGCTCTATCACGACCATTTATTTTTCTCTTTTTTCACATGCTTAGAGAGAGGAGAGAGAAAGGGGGAGAGAGAAGCATGGATCAGTTGCCTGCCGTACCTGCCTCCAAGGGGGATTGAACCGAAACCCAGGCAAGTGCCCTGACCAGGAATTAAACTGGCAAATTGTGATGCACAGGATGGTGCTCAGCCAACTGAGCCACTCAGGCCAGACTCTTTTTTAACTTTTATTATCATATATTCTACATGACAATCTACAAAACAATTAAAATGCATTAAAACATCACCCATAATCCAGGATATTTTTTCTATAAAACTTTTTAAAAAATAGATCAATTTATACTGCATACTCAACTTTACATCCTTTTTTCACTTAATGTATTAGCGGCTTTCTTCTCTTAGTTACATGGTATATGTATTTAACTTATAGCTGCATAATATTATATCAAGTCGGCATTTATTAACCACTGCTCTAATTAAGAATGTAAGGTTATATTCATTCTTTACTAAAACAAATGACATTTCAGAGACTTATAACTTTTTTCCATATTTCAAATTGTTCCTTCAGAATACTTGCCAAGAATTGGGATTACAAAACTTTAAGAACTTTTAATAGCATTTGATATATATTGCCAAGTTATTTCTAAAGTGACCTTGTCAGGATCATTGGTATTGGATAGGGGTGTTGGTTTCATCATTCCTTCATAGGTTTTGCATTTTATCTCAATTTGTGTTCACTGAAAAGACACAGAGAGCATATGATCCATTAATTTATCCTTGATCCACCCAGCAAGGATACAAAAAGCCAGAAGACTTTGCGCAGAGCTGTGTGTGAGGTGCCAACCCGAGAGCATCGAAGGGAAAATGTCACTATTCATCCCCTCTATTTTATGCCAAACAGCCAAGTGTTGGAGGGTTGTAGCCTGGCCTTTGGCTAGAGAATTGGTGGAGGACTATCTAGGCTGATACCATGCTCCTTTTCAGGAACAGAGTAATATGTTTTTACTGGGTCACAGTTCATCACTAAAAATAGGAAATACCATAACTAGGTAACAAAGCTTTCCTGGAGTAAAGTAGACTCCACTTTTATAACCTAGTAGAAATACTCTATCCAAGAACCAATAAAAGGGGGGGGCGGGGGGGAGACCATATGTAACACTTTCAACAATAAAGAATTAAAAAAGAATTAAAAAAAAAAAAAAAAGCTTTCCATGAAGCTAGAAGTTAAAGAGCGCCCCCTAGTGGTTTTGACAGCTAGGTTGCCAGGTCTCAACCACACGGATTCCAAACCACACCAGCTGTCCAGAAAAGCCAATTTCCTTTTCTTCCCTCCCCAAACCCTCCCTCCACAAACCATCAAACCAATTTGACCATACTAACACAGCCAAATAAATGAGTTTGGAATAGATGGAAATCCAAACTGTTCTATAGCAAAAAGTTAGACTACATTTCTTCACTACTGGTATGTTTCCTGTATGCTAGTAAAATTTTTCTTAAGCTCATAGACCTTTTATTTTTGTATGTTTCCCTGACTGCACTTGTAAATGTGTACTCATTAAACATTATTTTAAAAATATTTTTACGCTTTGTTTAATTTTGGCTTTAACTTATTATCATTGCAAAGAAAATGATGAAAAGATTTTGAATCACAGAAGTTTCAGCATCAGGAACTAAAAATACCTCCTTTCAGAAATAAGGAAAAAGAAAGGCTGTTACATGGGTTTTAGAGCACATTAGCGGATTTGCAGCCTCATGAAATGTATGCTTGGGCTCAGTGGGGAGATGCATGCTGATATTCCACACGTTTCAGTTTCACCTTCAGAGAGGGGAGCATCTGCCGGCCTAACTGATGGGTACGAATACACCACCCACACTGGACTTTCCTTCTCCCACATGGATTCCGCCAGATAGGGCTGATAACTTGATGGGGGGACTGAGTTCAGCTTGGATTGCCCTCTGTGGGACCAGCCATTAAACTCCCTGCACAACTGGATAGCTGCAGCCCTAATGGGTTATTCTTTCAAAAGCAAAATAAAAATTGATAGAGAAAGAGCTGTGATAAGGGTTAACTAGCTAGCTTAGGACAGGAAGGAAGGGGTCTAGAGAGAGAGGACAGAGGCATCTTGTCCTGAACAGTTAAAACAGCCAAAAACCAAGGACAGAAGTATCTCTGGCCTGAGCAGCTGGGAGAGCCATACGGGTAATCTCTCTGGCCAAGAGGGGGAAAAAAAAGAGGCCACTTTACTCTTTTGAGCAGGGAAGCCAGTGGTTTCAGTCTCGAGGCTGGGCAGGATAAGGTTGCTAGGTACCATAAGATCGATCAAAAGTAACTCCAACTTGAACAGATAAAATGGATTTGTGAAGGACAAAGAAAAGACAGAATGTCTGGAATAAGGAAATATGTTTGAACAGAGTTTAGAGGAATGTTGCAAAATAAGGGGAAAGAAAGAGGGGGGCACCCCCTGGGCTTTGGCCTTTGCAGAGTTACCAATGAGGAACGGGATGTCCTAAGTTGGGGAAGGGTCCAATTAGAAAGGGTCATGAAGAGACAAAGAACTACAACCTTTATAATGCCCCAAGACAAAGAGCTGTGGCCACCCTCTTTAGGAGAGACATAATCTTAGAATTAGAAGCTTATAAATAGGAGTTTTAGAGTAGTATCTGCTTGCAATAAAGTTTCTTCTGCTTGCAATAAAGTTTCTGTACTTCTCACCTACCACCTTTGTCTGTGGCTTCATTCTTCAAGTCCATCTGGACAAGAACCTGGGAAAGAAATCACCCTTGTACCCTGCTCAATAAACACACACACACACACACACACACACACAAATCACTGTCAACCTAGAGTAAGCTAGAAGCAAATAGAGAAGCCCCTACTCAAAAGCTACTTCAATTGTTTACTGTTCAGGGATTACAGAAGAGCCACGATTCTGATGAACCTATGTCATGAATTTTGCCTCCAGGAGCTCAGAAGATTCTGGACCTCCTCCCCAAATCGAGGTGGAATGGCAGTCAAGGTGCCTCACACAGAGCTCACAATTTTCGTTCTGCATCTCCACAACCATCACCCATACCACCACCTAATACTCACACCCAAACATATTCTAATGTGATCTGCTCTGATTCTGCACAATGAGTTGGGGTTACAATACAGAAAAACCCTCTGCTCCTCTAAAGATTTGTTCAGTGGTATTTAAAAAGATAATAAGTTGCTCTCTTATGCATTACCTTCCCTGAAGCTCAAGGCAAAGACCTGAACAGTCAGATAAGAGGAAGTAAGAAAAAGACCCAAATGAGGGAGGAGAAGGTTCAAGGGTGAAGGGGAGAGGAATGGGGGCGTTTAGACAACAGGGGAGCTTGGATGAGCAGGACAGTGCACCCCACCCTAGCCCAACCAGGACAAAGGCATCCAGTTCTACATGCTTCCTGCTACAATGGAATCTTGGAAAAATTTCAGTGATGTTTATTGTATAATACTATGAGCAAAACCTGAGCTAAAAACTTGATCTACATTATCTTATTTAATCCTCATTAATAATTCTCTAAAGTGTTACATAAAAACTTTTAAGGCTGAAAGCTTTGCTAAGAGAAAGGATTTCTTGAGCCATGTGCTAGCCGGGAACAGGACCAGGTCCTGGGATGTGTAGTTTAAACTGCCAGCAGCAGGGCTAGGTGGGAAAGACAAACACGCCCTCAGCCCTGGAGTTGATGGGCCTTTTCTACTTCGAGTTTGGAGAAGAAAGATGTGAGTTGTTTTGAGAGAATTTCCCTCGGCTACAGACAAAGCCAGTGGGAGAAGGTAAAGTGGGGCTAGCTCTGGGGTTGGTCCATAGTCCATAAGGAAGAAGTGTTTCCCCTTTAAATTGGTTGTGGCCAGCAGTCCAGAAAGTTCATGCATAGGCAAGATGCAGAGGCACCTGCTGGTCGGGCTACATGGCTATTTTCTTTAGATAATCTGGGAAATCGCCTGCAAATTAATGCAAAGTTTCAACACACACTCAAGTGTAAGTAGTCTTCTGTTGGTTTTGCCCTGTAATTGTTAATGGATTAACCTCTCTTGTCTCTTCCTTCCTCCCTCCAGCCTTTAATTTAGGACATTTCAGAATTTTTTTCTGGTCAGGATGGATCTTATTATCCCCATCTCTCAAAAGAAGCTGGGCCTTGGAAAACACTGCGTGCCTTTGCTTGTAAGAGGCAGAGCTGGATTTGAATCAAGGCTCTCTGACCTCGGGCATTCCCTTTCAATCTCATAATATAATGAGGGACACGCATGCTGCCCTCCCAAGCACCCCTCTGAATCCATATGTTAGCTGGATGGGTGGAACCACTAGAAACTTTTGGAAAAAAATTTTTAAAGGAAGCTCATTAGCACTTTAAATATTCCTGGTTGTGCTGGCTTAACACCCCACGTTTGCCTGTTATTAATTTTAATACACCCTATGATGTTGCAGCGCCATGAGATCATAGTTTCAGCATGGAGGTCAAGTCTGCTGTAACTGCCATGTCAATCTTCCCACTCCAGGCTGCCACAGCTTTCCTATGCATCAGCCAGAGCTTTGCCAGTTCAGGGGGGAAGCCCTAAGTGGGGACTCAAAGTGATAGGCAAGGAGAGTGCAGGTCTCCAGGAGCGGAAATCAATGTTTGCTTTCTCTGGTTTCTCCCGGGTGCTTTGTGTACTGAGTAAACATATTTGTTCTTGAGACTCAGCGACTCACCCAGGAAATCTCATAACACCTTTCATGTAGCTTTGTAATACTAGTTGAGAAAATGTATTGTTAAAAAAAAAAAAAGATTTAGTCCCATTACCTACGGTTGCCAGTTTCTCGGTTTTGTAAATACGAAGGACTTTGGAATGGAATTCACAGGACATCAAACACTATCATAACAGGATCAACTAGAATTAAACCTTCCCCAATGATTGCAGATAGTCCACTGTGTTTTGTTTTTTTTTTAAGGATACACCCTGTAAATTACACTTGACCCTTCAACAACACAGGTCTGAACTGTGTTGGTCCCCTGATATGACACATACAACACACAAACTTTGTGTTATTCAACTGCAGATGTTATTGGTAAGGCTTCTGCTCAACAGTATGCTCTGAGTAAAGTTCTGCGGGGAGTCAAAAGTTAAACATGATGTTCAAACGCATGGGGGATGGCACCCCTCACCACCACGACGTTCAAGGGTCAACCGTAGGTTCATGTTTACTAATCTTTCCTATCAAAGGAAGAAAAGCAAAGAAGCAACTAGAGAAAGCAAATAAAATGGAACATGGGGAAAGAGGAAAGGCTACTTTAAAAGTTGTTGTTTTTTTTAAGGAAAAGAAGAATGACAGAGTTAGTCACCATGGCTGCAGGCCCCTGCTGGTGAAACCTTGTGTCCGTATCTTTCCATTCCAGGGACAGGCAAAACACAAGCAAAGGAAGAAGGCTAGAATAACCCAAACCGACCAGAGCCGGCCTGCACTGTGTTATATTCCGATTATCACACGTTAGCCTGCTAATGGGCACACCCGCTGATGCGGCCAACGGAGATCCCACTGGGACCCTATAAGGAAGAAAAGGGGTGGGGCCCCAATTCTGGGAAGACACCCTCCCATTCCCTGAAAACGAATGCAGATGCCTCCCCTCATTATGCTGCCCCCGTAATAATCTCTGGAGACTTCTCTAGGTTGAGAAGTGGATTTGTGAGTTTAACGCCCGATTCTCCATTCTCTGGCCAGTGAATAGAGCTGTGCTGCTTGCTGGATGCTCAGCGTTCTTTGTTTTTTGGAAGGACAGAGGGTCGGTCTGGGGGACCAGGTCCCCACAGTGGGGGTCTGGACAACCTAAATTGGTTGGTCATCAGTGTTCAAATTTCATTACGGCAGGGTAGTAAAATCTGTGAAAACCAATTGGGCTGGTTTTGTTTTTCTTCCACTTCATCACAGACCAGTGTGTGTGTGTGTGTGTGTGTGTGTGTGTGTGTGTAAAACACAAAACCACACACTTAAATGTTATGGCAACATAAAATTGCTGTAAGAGTTTCTAAACTTTTCTGCTCAATTTCTGAATTTATCAGAGTGGGGACAAGCAGGTCACACAAGCACCATCTGCACACCACTCTGTGAGCAGCACTCAGAGGCAGGCCTGCCGACCTGGCTTGGCTGGGTTCCTCCAGAAGCCCTCCCTGAGGCAAGGATTCCAACGCAAAGTTTAGGATGGAAATGAAACTATTAAGTATGGGGGATGGAATAGGAAAGTAAACAGAGCAGGGAAGGAATAAAATGTGCGTTTTCAAGCCAGTGACCACTCTGGGCCTTGCTCCACTGGGAACCTCTGAAAGGCAGGATCAGACACACCTCAGAGCTACCCCCACCAAGAGGAAGAGATATGGATGTTTTAACAATCCTTTGTGACTGGATGAGAGAAGCTTCCAGGGCACTACCATTCAGGGTCTTCTGACTTCGCCTATATGCCTGTGGCATATGTCACTATAGCCAGGAAAAGGGCCTACAGGCAGAGTGTCCCAGGTGTTCACACAAGCAGCTTTCCGCCTGTAGAGGATGCGGGTGTGGCACTGACAACTGCTGCACAATCCAACAGAAAATTGTGCAGAGAGCCCGGCCGCTGTGGCTCAGTGGTTGAGCATCGACCTATGAACCAGGAGATCAAGTTTCAATTCCCTGTCAGAGCACATGCCTGGGTTGCGGGATTCATCCCCAGTGGAGGGCGTGTAGGAGGCCAGCAGATCAATGATTCTCTCTCATTATTGATGTTTCTATCCCTCTCTCCCTCTCCCTTCCTCTCTCAAATCAATAAAAAAAATATATTTTTTTTTTAAAATAAAATTGTGCAGAGAGTATCAACAGAGAGCTTACGGGGGAATGGGAAGATACTCTACTTCATTCATGAAGAGGGGCATGAAAACTGAAACTGCACTGAGATGCTACTTCTTACCTAACAGATGGGCAAAAAACCAAGAGTCTGAGCACACAAAGTGGGTGAGGCCATGGGAACATGTGTTCTCATACCTTGTTCCTGGCCTTGCCAACTGGAACCACCTCCATGGAGAACAATTAAGCAACATCTTCCAAAATTAAAAATGAATAGTTAAGTTTTGACCCAGGGCCCCTGCTCCTGGGGATTTATCCTATAGATATGCCTGCAGGCATTCAAAATGAAATGCATTGCTATTCATCTTTCTTGTGTTTTGTGAGACAACATCATAAAAAAAGGATCTGGGCAAGAACTCAAGCATTCATCTTTGGGACTGCTTAAGTAACCTATGATGCTTTCACAGGATGGAATTCTGTGCTGCTATTTCAAATAAATGAGGTGCCTTCTCTATTCATATATGGAAAGATCTCCAAAATATATCATAAAGTAAAAAAAAAAAATTCAAAGTGCAAAATAACACATATAGTTTGATTCCTTTTGTATGTGGGTATTTGCTTATAATTGCCTAAAGAAACACTAGAAGATTCAAAAGAAACCTAGAAAAAAATCATACCTGAACAGGAGGAGGGGAACAGAAGAGTAGATATAGGAGTGGAAGCACTGTGGCTCTCATATATCCTTTTAATTTTTAAAATTATATAAATACTGTACCTAATTTTTAAAATAATTTTAGAAAAGTAATTGGTTGCATATCCCTGTTAAGTCTTGTCTTGTTCAGGCTCACCCTCTCCAGCTCATTCATTGTTTCCTTTTCTATAACAACTAGAGGCCTGATGCACGAAATTCATTCAAGGGGCTCAGCCTTGCAGCCAAGGTGGCTGCCTTGACCCTTGCAGCCCCAGCTTCACCCGGAAGGTTGTTTGGTTGTCTGGTCTAATTAGCATATTATGCTTTTATTATTATAGACTAGAGGCCCAGTGCATGAAATTCATGCAAGGAGGAGGGGGCCTCAGCCCGGCCTGTACCCTCTCTCAATCTGGGGCCACTGGCTCCTAACCACTTGCCTGCATGCCTGCCTGCCTGATCACTCCTAACCACTTGCCTACCTGCCTGATTGCCCCTAACAGCCTCTGCCTGCCTGCCTGATCGCCCCTAAACCACTCTGCCTGCCTGCCTGATCACCCCTAACCAATCACCTGCCTGCCTGATTGCCCCTAACCTCCTCTGCCTCGTCCCCGCACCCAGGATCCAGGCTTCCATCCTCCGGCTGGCTGCAGACAACTGGGGCCCAGGTTTCCTTCCCTCTGGCCGGCCGCAGGCACCCAGGACCCCAGGCAGCACCGCCCAGGCCCCAGCTTTGTCAGGAAGGACATCTGGTCTATCTGATCTAATTAGCATATTACCCTTTTATTAATATAGATTTCCAAATCTTTCATCAGCCTGCTCCCTCCTCCTTGGATCTCCTAAAACATTTCAAGGTTCCTTTTAAAACATAGTGCCATGAACCAAAAACAGAACTCCAGGTAGCTCAATTGGTTGGAGAGTCATCCTAATGTTCTAGGGTTTTGGGTTCAATCCCAGCCAGGTCAGGGCATGTGCAAGAAGCAACCAATGGGTGCATATGTAAGTGGAGTAAGGGATCTATCTATCTATCTATTTCTCTATCTCTATCTCAAATCAATAGGTAGAGAAAAATAATGTATTTAAAAATAATAAATAAAAGAACTCCAGATGAGGTGTAGCCAGGTTAGAGTACAATGTGATTGTCACTTCCTGTATTCTGTCTAGATCATGCATCTCTATTAATGTAGTTAAGCTTTTATTATTTTTTTTAGAGTCACATAATATCAGGATTGCATCCCATAATATGCCTGAGTTGTTTCACACAAAATGTTAAGTCCAGTCTCTCCACCATCTACCCCACTAGCCCCATCCCTGCCCCCTTACACCACCGATACCACCCACCCAACACTGATTGCCACACATTTTTAAAGTTAAGCATGAAGCAAAAACAATAATCACTGTGCTATCTTCACAGCAATTTTGTAAATCTAAAACTATTCTAAAATAAGCATTATTAAAAAAAAAAAGGAAAAAACAACCCACTGGGTCCTTTGTTAAAGTTTATCTTACAGGAAGTAACCTCTCCTTCCAGCATGGAAAATTGCTTTAAATATTAATTGCATTTGCTAATAATGTGCTGTCCACTCATTTCCTAAATATAACTTCCGTGTCTTTATTTTAGTTATTTATAGCCAATATGGAAACATGTTATCCATAACCCTTAACTATAATATTTCAGAGACAAGATAAAGCCTGGAGATTATCTAATCTAATAAACTTCTTTCACAGATAAGGAAACTACAGCCCGAAGGGGTAAATAAATTTCCACAAACCCACACAGCCACGTTGCAACAAGACAGAATTAGAACACAGATGACCTGATTCCCAGGCTAGGAGTTTTCCGGTCCTTTTGGAAGCGAGTGATTGGGTTAGTGGTAAGGAGATAGCGAAGGAAAGAGGCTTGGGCAGCAAAAGTTGAAAATGGCTGAGTCTCTGAGAAAGGTATGGATTTAACCCCTCCTCTACGCGGGGACTGATGCAGACGGAGGAAGGAGGGCTGTGGAATGAAGCAGCCCAGATGCTGAAAGATGCCTTACTGAGTTTTCCTCGGACATAAGGTTGTCCAGTGTAACTGTCGTGAAGGACAGTCGATGCAGTGAAGTGCTCTAAGAAACGTCTCTCAGGCCACCTGAAGCAGCAAGTGGCGCTAACACTAAACAGCAGTACGATGCAGCCATCGGAGCCAGAATAAAGGTGTCAACCACTGTGGCCACAGAGCCAACCCCTCCCCCACCTTCTCTCTAGCCCCAAACAATCCCTGGATTCTGCTTTGATAAAAGGGTGAGGATAAGAAGCCACAAAGATGATAAACTGAACCTGCTATTGGCTGGTTGAGTGATATCTCCACAGTTATTCTGACTTAGAGAATTAAAGAATTGTAGCATTTTTTTATACCTGGAGTTGTGCAGCAAAAATTAGGAAAGGATAGCTGGAAAATGAGAATTTTCAGATGTTAAGAATGAATGGGAGGGGAAGGGGGAGAAGAGCAAAAATGAGACAAAAGGACTAAATTAAAAGGAACACACAAATAGATGCCATGAATACATTGTTATTGTTATTGCTGCATCTCATCTATTGTGCATGGAGTAATTTTTACTTTTTAATTTTGAAGCCAATATATAAAAGTCAGATTATACATATATGTAGATCTGTACATGCATCCAATGTATTATGTTGACCTTATATCTGGGAACCATGCTAGGTTCCATTATTAACTCTATTTTTATTTATTTATTTTAAGTCTATTGTTGAAAGTATTACATATGTCTCCTTCCCCCCCCCCTCCCCCCATTAACCCTCCAGGGCACGCCTGCCCTCTGCCCCAAGCTTTCACCATTTAATTGTCCGGGTCCATGAGTTATGCATATATACACGCAAAGTCTTTGGTTGATTACCTCCCACCCACTATTATTAACTTTAGATTCTTTTGAATTTCTACATAATCATCATATAATCTATGAATCTATCTAATCCTTATGCATACCTTTCTCTTTCTGGACTTACTGCACTGGCTAATACATTTAATGCAATGTTAAATAAAGTGGCAGTAGCAGGAATTGTTTCATGGTCCTTAGTTTTAGAATGAAACAACTTCTAAAGTATATAAAATAAATACATATTTAGCTTATTTTTTTTGCATTTCACTTTTTTTAGATGTCCTTCATAAGCAAGGAAGCTACCTTCCAAATGTAGTTTTAGAGCTTGTATAAGTTAATTAAATTAGATCGGTCATACCATTTTCTCCTTTAATCTACTACGAGTGAGTTACATTAATAACATTGCATTCCTGGAATACCACAGCTTGGTCAAATTACATTATTCTGCTATACTTTGCTGAACATGATTTGCTAATATTTTATTTAGGATTATTGTATTGACACCATGCATGAAATTAGCCTAATGTTTCTTTTGCATATTATCTTTATCCAGTTTTGTTTTCAAAGTTATACCATCTTCATCCAATAAGGTGGGGGAAAGGTTCCTTTTCATATCCTGTAAGTGGTTTTAGGTGGGAATTTTGACCCTGAGATGTCTGCAGAATTTGCCAATGAAACTCAGTTTATGTGTGAAATCGGTTTTGATTATTGATTTGATTTTTTAATGCCTTAGCTACATCCTACAAGTTTTCAGATGTAATTTTTTTATTTTCCAGAGTTAAGTATTTTCTCATTTATCCTATAATCTCTCCTTTGACCAAAAGTTGGTTTTAAATTCTTTTTACTTCTAAATATACATTAGTTGCCTTTAAAACAAAACAAAACTGACTTCTAATTCAATTACATTGGCCAACAAACATGGTCTCCATAATACTAGCTCTTTGAAAAGTGTAGAAACTTGCTTTATAGACTGGCACATTTTCCACTTTTATGAAAGTTCAATGTGTGAATAAAGAAAATGCGCACTCTCCTGTGGTCGACAGCAATGTTCCATTTAGCTCCATTACATTAAGCTCATTAATTTTGTTCTTTTAAATCTTGTTTCCTTAATCCTATTTTTGTCCACTTGACCCATCGAAGACTGAGAGAAGTGTGTTAAATTTTTCATCTATGATTTGGATCTATCTCTTTTCTTTTGTCGTTCTATCGGTTCTTATTTTATATAACTTGAAATTATGGTGATGGGGCATACACACCTGCAATTACATATTCTTGGTAAATTAATTCCTTTACCAAAACCATCCCTACTTGCAGTAATGTTTCTTGCATAAATAGCTATATTGTCTGATCCATAAATAGCTATATTGGCCTTCTTTTGTTAGTTAGTATTTGCCTTTTACTTCCTCCCCCATTGTTTAAAATTGTAACCTTTCTGGATCTCTATATTTGAGGTATATATAAGAGCATAAAATATATACTTTAAAAATCTAATCTATTTTAACTAGGGCTTCAGTCCATTTAAATTGGATATACTTGGATGTATTTCAAATGATCTACTTTGTTCTTTGTACTTATTTTTGCTTTATCATAAGCTTTTTCCCCTTTCTTGCCTTTTCCTGGATTGATAGCCTATTTCTCCTCATTTATTTTATTCCTTTTCCTGCTTTGAAAATTACAGTGTATCTCTGTCTTTATGGTAAGTACCCTAAAGATTGCAACACGCATATTTAACCTTTCTAAAGTGTAAAGACAGCGTCTTTACTCTCCTTCTGAATAATGCAGGACCAAAAATGTTTAAACTCCAGCCACCATCCCCTTACTTTATGGTCATGTTGCTTGATTTATTCATGCTGCTTATTTATTTACTATCTCTCAGCTCAAAGCCCACTCTTTTCTATTCTGCTCTGTGCCGGGGCTGTACAGATTATACCTCCCAGATTTTCTCGTCCACTGATTTCCTATTGTGCTGTTACTACAGAAACAAAAAGGAGGTGAAAGGCAAGAGGAGAGAGCATTCCTTCCAGTTTTTCAGTTCTGGTCGGCATTGCCCATCAGGGATCCCGTTGGTCTAGCCCTCGGCTTTTTTCAGAACTCCCAACACCAGCCTCAGCAATCTCCCTCACAGCAACCGGCAACTCTCAGGGGCGTTCCCTCAGAGAAGCCCAATTGGAGCTTACTGCACAATGGAAGAGTGAAAATGCAAGGCAGGCTCCAAATAAATACCAATATTATAGTGCCCCCTTGTGGATTCAGGAGTATAGCACTGACTCAAACTTCAGTGAAATGTTAGACATACTAGTAAAAATGCCAAAGATAAGATAGTAGGTATATTGGAACTAAAAATAAAAAAAGTCTTAATTAAACTAGAAAAAATAAATAAACACAGGATAATGACAACAGAAGTATTAATCAGTGAAATTACTTTTCTACTGCTTGTGCTCCACAGCACTACATCTCTCCTTAAAAAAGACCAGCATTTTCTAGTGCCGTTTACTGGCATTTTAAATTTCCCAAGTTCAAAGACCTCATTTATTTCTTCAAATAAGTCAACGATCCTCATTCCTTTCTCAGAACTATTTTTCCTATTCATTAAGTATTTTTTTAAACTCTGTTCTGTACTTTTCTACCTTTTTCATTAAAATTCTCAACTTGTCAAAAAGAAAAAGTGAAACTTTATCCACCTATCTTAGTAAACTGTTCTTTTGTGTGAGGTGATAAAAAACATAATCCATCCATAGATTTTTCTAAATTTTCCCTTTCTTAAATAACTGTCTGGCTTTTAATAACCTTCTGTTGCTATTTCTGATGTGTATGCCAGTTATTGGCTCACAGAATTTAATCACTTTCATGTTTTAAAATTAAATTGATATGAGAGAAAATTAGTAGACCATATAACAGGAGCAGTTCCTAAGAGCCTTCAGTCCTGTGTAAACATAGCAGAATCAACTTCTTTTTGCTTTACAACAGCAACAAAGAGGAAGATGATGGGTTTCAAATGTGTGAGCTGCAGGGCACTTGTATCTCACTTATGTCTAGGGCAGTGGTTCTTCCCTGGTGGCATTTCTCCCCAGGGACACTGGGCAATGTCTGGACACCCGTTTGATTGTGACCACTGGGGTGGAGGGTTTTATTAGCATCTAGTGGGAAGAGGCCATGGATGCTCCAAACACCTTACAATACACAGGACTGTTCCCTACAACAAAGAATTACCCAGCCCCAAATCTATACACTTTTGAGATAGAGAAAACTTGCGAGGTGACTAACCATCCTGGTTTGGCCAGGACTGAGGAGTGTCTCAGAACTGAGGACTTCCAGCTCAAAACCCAGGAATGTCCTCATTTATTACAAATAAAAATGATTGGCAAAAAAATGTGACTGTGGCCCAGCTGGTATGGCTCAGTGGTTGAGCGTTGACCTATGAACCAGAAGGTCACCGTTCGATTCCAAGTCAGGACAACTGCCCAGAATGTGGGCTCGATCCCCAGTAGGGGGTGTGCAGGAGGCAGTCGATCAGTGATTCGCTGATTGTCTCTCATCATTGATGTTTCTATCTCTCTTTCCCCCTCCCTCCCTCTCTGAAATCAATAAAAATATATATTTTTTAAATGTGACTGCATGCAAAGCAATTTGGGCACTGACGCTACTGACCTAAATTGGATTCTTCAGTCCGCAGGCCGACGCTCTATCCACTAGAGGCAAACCGGTTTCAGTAAAAAATAGAGTCAATAGAGTCAAACCGGTTTCGGTAAAAAAATATATATTTTTTAAATGTGACTGTGTGCAAAGCAATTTGGGCACTGACACTACTGATCTAAATTGGACTCTTATCCCTCTCTGCCTGGCAGATTGCTTCACAGCTCCTTTCCAAGTTAGTTTGGACCTACAAATGTAAAAAGATAGTTTACATCATTTGGAAAAAAAAAAATCTCTCCTCCAATCAAATGTGAAATTAGGACAATGTCCTTGCAATTTTTATTTTACTTGTTAAGTGGGCATAAAGAAAAATCCATAAGGAAGTATGTGTTTGTCAAAATCAGAATTATATCTATAAAATGTGGAGTTTTGCTGTATTTACACTTCAACAAGCCTGACTATATATATATATATATATATATATCCACACATATATACATACAGATAGATAGATAGATATTTATC
>NW_006383018.1:840129-842209 GCF_000327345.1 Myotis davidii | reverse complement strand
ATAAATAATATAGCTTAGATAACTTGTTGGGATAGTTAAAGAATAAAATTTTACTTTAAAAAATCTTCTCTGCACATATGTAATAACTTAATCAATAAAGAAATTAAAAAATTAAAAAAATCTTCTCTGTTTTAGGGAAGATATTTCTGTGCTGGAAGTAGCATTAAACACTAGCTCAGCCAAATAAAGAATAAAATTATATTTAAAAAAATCTTTTCTGCACATATGTAATAACTTAATCAATAAAGAAATTAAAAAATATAAAAAAATCTTGTCTGTTTTAGGGAAGGTATTTCTGTGCTGGAAGTAACATTAAACACTAGCTCAGCCAAAATACAAAATAAGGAAATCTATTTCTCAAAAGTATTACAGCTTCAGGTACAGTTAAGCTGGTGGTCTGGCTATTGTGCCCTGAAAGTCTGTTGGTGCATCTATCCTCGGGCCAGTAATGAAACGGGCAACAATCCCAGACAACCAGTCTTTCTTTAATCAATTTCTTAAAAGCAAGAAAACATCTCCTATATGCCCCTACATGACTTCTCTTTCAATGGACTTCCCTTTCAATGGATTTCCCTTTCAATGGACTTCCCTTTCGATTTTACCATTCAGAATTACATAATATGCTTTTTTTCTTGATTGATTAAGAAATAAACTTACCTCCTAACAATTTTAGGTATACCGGAAGCATATTGTTAATTATTTGCACAGTGTTGTACAGCAGATTTCTATAACTTTTCATCTCGTGTGATTGAAACTCTATACCCACTGAACAAGTCATCTCCCCCAAGATCCTGGCAGTCACCATTCTACTTTGTTTCTATGAGTTTGATTACCTTGGGTACACCTTATTAAGTGGAGTCACAGAGTATTTTGTGTGTGTGTGCCTGGTTTATCTCACTTAGCATAATGTTCTCCAGGTTCATGCCTGTTGTGTAGGTCACATTTTTTATTCATTCATCCATAGATGGACAGTTGGGTTGCTTCTACATGTTGGCTATTGTGAATAATGCTGCAATGAATATGGGGGGGGGCAAATATCTCTTCCAGATTCTGTTTTCAGACATGTTTTGTTGGATATACCCAAAGGTGGCATTGCTGATCTATATAGTAGTTGTATTTTTAATTTTTTGAGTCACCTTCGTACTGTTTTCCATAGTAGCTGTGCCATTTCACAATCCCACCAACAGCATACAGTTTCTCCACATCATGGCCAGCATTTGTTATTTTCAGGTGTGTGTTTTTTAAATATCACATAATCTCACTCAAATGTGGAATCTAATGAACTAAATAAAGAGATGAACAAAATGGATCCAAAGACATAGAACCATGGAACAGACTTATGAATCTCAGAAGGAAGGTTGGCGGAGGGGGGAGGAGGTGATTAACTGAGGAACTTAAATGCATATAGGCACAGCCCATGGACACAGACAACAGTGTGGTGAAGGCCTTGGATAAGCGGGCGTGGGGTGGAAGAGGTCAGTGGGAAAAAGAATTGGGGGACATCTCTAATACATTCAACAATAAAAATAAATTTTTAAAAATATGTAACCGGTAATAGCCATAGTGAGTGTGAGGTATTACCTCATTGTGGTTTTCATTTTCATTTCCTTGATAATTAATGATGTTGAACATCTTTTCATGTGCTTATTAGCCATTGGTCCATTTTGTTTGGAGAAATATCTATTCAAGTCCTTAGCACAATTTTTAATTGGGTCATTTTGGCTTTTTATTGTTAAGCTGTAGGAGTTCTTTATATATTCTGAACGTTAAGCCTTTATCCAACATAGGGTTTGCAAATATTCTCTCCGATTCCATGGGTTGCCTGTTCACTCTGTTGATTGTCACACTCATTCTTAAACCACTAGCAAGGGGGGTGGGATTGCTATGTTTTGGAAAACCAATAATCACCTGCATGGAATGGTTGTTGGGGAATGTATCATATAGGCAACAGGACCCACCTACTTCAATTTTGTATCTCCTCTGAACTTCAAATAGAGAGAACAGTATACAAAGGCAATTATTGAAGGTTTTAGTCAAAAAGATGTGTGTGTACAGCCCTGGTATAAGTGAGGGCATTGAG